>NW_027181793.1:16603226-16789709 GCF_029961685.1 Aristolochia californica | reverse complement strand
ATTTGCGGCATCTTATGTTGCTTACCTCGGCCACATTATATCACATTAGGGGGTCACTGTTGATCCCGAGAAGATTCAGGTATTTTGTGAGTGGCCACAACCTTAGTCATGCTCAGCTTTGCGCAGATTTTTGGTTCTAGCAGGCTATTACCGCAAATTCATTCGGAATTACAGTCCTCTGGTGGCGCCTTTAACAAATCTCCTCAAGAAGAATTCCTTTAATTGGAATGAGGAGGCCACACAGTCCTTTGAGGACTTCAAAGGTGCTCTCGCTTCTACACTTGTTTTACAACTTTCGAATTTTGAAGACTTATTTTGGTTGAGTGTGATGCTTCGGGTGGGGGCATTGGGGTCGTCTTACAACAGCAATCACACCCCATTTCTTATTTCAGTCGGCAACTGGCAACTCGCCATCACAAATTGGCTGTGTATGAACGAGAATTAATCTGGTTGGCCAAGGTGGTCCAACACTGGAGGCCTTACTTATGGGGTCATGCATTTCTCATCTGTATTGATCATTATAGCCACAAGTTCTTACTTGAACAACGCCTCACGACTTCGCCACAGCAGCATTGGATCAGTAAGTTAATGGGCTTTGATTTCTCAGTGGAGTACCGTGCGGGAAGGTTAAACAAGGCAGCGGATGCCTTGTCCAGGCACCAGTAGCTCATATATGCAGTTAGCCAGCTTCGGTTCCTCATCCTCGACTTGGTACAAGATGCACATATCACTCTTTCGGCCTTACAGAAGCTCCACAAGAAGATTACATAGGAGGCTATGGATTCTAAATGGTCCATTCAGGATTCACTGATTTGTTACAAACAGTGGATTTACCTTCCCCACACGTCCGAGTTGATTCCATCCATTCTCTTGGCTTATCATGACAACACACACGAAGGTCTTCAGAAAACTTTTCTGCGCATTCGAGCCGATTTTTATTGGCAGGCTATGAAGACTTACATGGCATTCCAGCATCTATTGTCAGTGATCAGGATGCAGTATTCACAAGTACTTTCTGGAAGGAACTTTTTCGTCTGTGTGGCACAAAATTGAGGTTCTCATCTGTGTATCACCCTCAGACAGATGGCCAAACCGAGGTGGTCAATCGCACCATCGAAATGTATCTACAGTGCTTTGCTGGTTATCGTTTGAAGCATTGGGTTCAATGGCTACCATGGGTTGAATATTGTTATAATACCTCGTTCCACTCCGCTTTGCAATCCTCTCCTTTCAGGGTTCTTTATAGAAGGGACCCCCTCGCCTTCTCTCTTATGCGAGAGGCTCCACCAGCATGAACACTATTGATCAGGCACTCATGGATCGTGATCAAACATTACAGACTATCACAGACCACCTTCAGTGGGCTCAGGAGCATATGACGAGTCCCTACAATAAGGGACATCGTGATGTTTCATATGAGGTAGGGGACTATGTTTGGTTACGCCTACGACCGTACCGCCAGTAGTCCATTACGGGATCGTCGCACCATAAGCTCTCCCCCAAGTATTTTGGGTCTTTCTCCATTCTTAGGGGCATTGGGCAGGTGGCCTATCAACTACAACTGCCTACTACGGCAAAGTTGCATGATGTGTTTCACGTCTCACTCCTGAAATCATATAAGGGGTCACCGCCTACTTCCCCTCCAATCCTTCCTCTAGTGGACAATGGACACTAACACTGTCCGCGGTGTTATGTGCCCGTTTGACCGATGGCCAATGGGAGATTCTCGTGCAGTAGACAGATACAGAACCTGAAGCAGCTACATGGGAGCAACTAGACAACTTCAAACAAGTCAATTGAACCTTACGTTTTCTCACCATTTTCTTGACTTCCCCCCCTTATGTCTGCCCTTTTGCTTTCTTCATTTTCTGTTTGGGGCATGCAGCAGGAGGTCGGAGACACGAAGAAACAAAAATCTTGCCCAAGAAACCTCCTCAGTAGAGCGCCAATGAGCAATCCCCACTAAGATGAAAAAAACAAATTTGCAAAAGGAAGGCCAAGAATGAGTCGAACGAGTTGACCCTTCATGTAGGCTTCGTAACTAAAAAAAATAGTTCGGGAGGAAATCCTCCCAACTAAAAAAAATAACTCGGATGAATAACAGTAATAACCTGAGTAGATAACCAGATTGAATTTCCAAAACACCATAGCTACAAGTCCTGAAAATCAATGCTTTAATACCATGTTGATTTTTAGGACTCCATGGATTTAGCTCATTGAGAAAAAGAGGGAGACACCCATTGGGAGAAATCAGGAGACAAAAGAGATTATGGACTTGTTGCCTTAACCCTCCCCCTAAGCTCAATTTATAGATTAATTAAACTTTAATATTACAATTATGCCCTGGAACTTAACCGAATAACTTCAATGTCATCTCTATGAGATGACTCTTTATTTACCATCCTACCATCATTATATGGGCATGTGGGGCTTCTCCTTGGTCTATGGGCCTTGAGCCCATCTTCTACATCTTTTGGATGGGTAGGCCTTCCTTGGTCTTATGGACTTGGCCCATCTTCCAACACACTTGGATATGTTGGTATTCCTTGGTCATGTGGGCATGGGCCCATCTTCCAACAATATGACAAACCAGAGGAACTTGCTTCTAATTGATGATTCCAAAATCAGAGGAATCAAAGAAGGGCAGTAAGGCAAAAGAGAAGAGGATGAAGAAGAGAGAAGCGGAATGACAAGGCAAAAGAGAAGAGGATGAAGAAGAGAGAAGCAGAATGACAAGACAAGAAGAACACTAGGAAACAAAGAACCAAACTGAAATAAGAAACAGGAATAGAAGATAAAATTCGGTGACAAGAACCAAATTGAAATAAGAAACAGGAATAGAAAAAATTCGGTGACAAGAACACCTTGTTGCTTATCTAACAATATGTAACCATTATTGATTCAGATTCTAAGATCGTGAGGAACTTCATGCTAGACACCAACGTTCTTTGCATAGTAGTAATAGGAATCAATCAGAAACTTAGGCAATGTGAGATGAGACAATTAATGAAGACAAACATGAACATCATAAGACTTGCAGTTACTGGCAGTTAAGGCAACATAGAAGGCTCTTTATCTAGTCTCCTAATTGAATTTAAACAATAAGAAATTCAAACTCGTAATTGAACAGAGATAGGTAGGGAAGATATTTCTCTAAAAAAGACGACAATAGCGGCTTAGCTCTAGAAGAATTCTAATTTTCTCAACAAAGAAGAAAGAAGAAAAACTCTTCATTGTTTTATCAAAGACATGTTCTAATACCACGCCAAGTTTTAGGAGGAGAAAAGTAATTCAGGGACTCAATTATAATTGAGTACAACGAACCTCTATTTATAATAAAAAATAAGTAGGATTAGATTACAAATAAACTGCATATGTCCAAGTTGCACCGAAAGTCTAACTTCTAAAGATAAGTCATAGAATAATTAAATAATTGAACATAAATAAAATAATAAAATAACTAAAACACTTTCTAATTGAGACATTCTTGTGAGACTTTCATAGACTCCTATAAGATTTTGCCATATTAATTATAGCTCTATGAGACTTTTTTCTACGAGAGTCATGTACAACTCTTCTGCACTTGATCTTCAACAACAAGTAAATAACACTTGGTAATATAATATATAAAATCTGACAAAAATAAAAAAATAAAGTAACATTAAATACTATTAAAATTAAGCTATTTAAACTAAAAATCTTAAAATTATGTAGTGCTCTATAAAAAGAGAGACTTTTTTTTACACTTAGATATTAGTGGGTTAGAAAATTATAGAGGTTTCCCTCTCTTTATTTAAATAATCCGAAACAAAATAACTTTTACTCATATTTATTTCATTTAATCAATGGTATGCAGGTAAAATCTAGGAGGGGAGGGGTGAGTAGGTTTTTGTGTATTAACGCCAACAATTTTCAATTTCTTGTACTAAGCTTTCTGTAATTCTTCCAATTGATGTGAATTTTTATTTGTAAATTGATACAAGTCAAGATCAATTAAAAAAAATACACATGAACACCTCAATTTATAGTGGTTTACAACCAAAACTAAAGTTCTCAATCCACTCCCAAAGTGTTTGCACTTTGGAGTTGATTCCACTATGTCAAACGCCAAAATATATCCACATCAAGAAGGCCAAGAAGATCAAATTACATCAAATGCCCACAAAAGAACTTAAAATAGTTTAACAACTCTACAAGTTGATTATATTAATGCCCACACAAGGATTTAAAATAGTAATCTATGCTACACGCATCTAAATACATAAAGGGATTTTACATAAGCAAACTAGGCTATGAAAACCTAGAGCCACAAAGGGATTTTCAATGACTCAATCCACAACCACAAAGGTTATCAAACATATGGGGGTTGAGGTTTTGATCTTGCATACATAAGGCTTGACCAAATACATGAAACATGTGCTTCCTTACAATTCAAGTAAACATGTAATGCCTCTAAGTAAGCTAATTTCACAATACAAAGCTCAAAAAAAAAATTACACTACTCCTACTTGATCCCCAAAATAATAAGTAGCACAAGGTATGCAAGTTCAATTAATTGAATGGTCAAGTACAATTTGAGCATCCAAATCAAGAATTCAAAGTATAAGTTGAAATTGAAAAGTCAAATGAATGATTTATTTTAAAAACTAGTGGCCTAAAATTATTTGTGTGAAATTAAATTGATAACTTAAAAATCCGTTGACACAAGTTCAACTGAAAAATAACCAAATTCGCTTAAGGATTTGAAAAGAAGGGTTTTATGGTATTAAGGTTTCCCAAAGGTAGCTCAACCAAACAGAGAATATGAAAATCAAGGCTCAAGGGTAATTTTTGGATGATTATCTAGAATTTAAGACTCCATCACATTGATATCAAGAAAAGGAGGGAGAGAAGAAGAAGAGGTAGAAGAAGAAGAAGGAAAGAAGAGAGAAAAGAGAAAGGGTTTAGAGCTCGGCTACCAAGAGAAGGGAGACGAGAGCTTGGGCGAATTTGAAAAAGGAGAGGAGAGGACTTAATACTTTTCCTCTTAGCCAAGGGCCTCTATTTATAGTTTTTTAGAGTATATGTTACACTTACTACAATACCCTTAAGGCTACATTCTTTACAATAAAAGAGGCATAAATAGACATGTAATTATATTTGTATGTCATCTTTATGAGAAATCTTCTTATTTACCAAGATGCCACCTCTAAGACGTGTGGCCTTTCTTCCTTGGATGTGTGGGCTTGAGCCCATCTTCCAACATATTATAAATAGCTTCAAAATCTAGGAATATCATTTATAGCACAAACAAAAAGTAAAAGCAACCAATGATTTAAAAGTAAGAGTCCTAAGTTGCTTAGGACATGAAAATAAGCTCAAACATTTTATGATTTGAAAATAAAGCTCAAACAGATTTGAGAGATAAGACGATGTGGTTTAACAATCAATAGGATAGGTTCTAGCCTGACTCTAAGTTAATACATCAAACATTCAAAAAAAGAAGCTATAATATGCTGAGTTTTTTTAAAAACTGATAGATTGAGCTGGTAAACCCCCAAATCGACCTCCCTAGATGATTTCAAAGTATGGAATGCTTTAGGAAAAATTCAATGATATGAGGACCCTTCTAGATTGCATGGGTCAGCATGTGGAAGGTTAATTCTTGCTTAAGTGCATGCATGAATTGAGTTTAGGATTTAAGAAAAATAATACTTTGTATGTGTTCACTTTTATTCATTTGTTGTTCTCTTGGCTTAATTCTGAATTGTAGCACCATATGCATGAATCTTGTTTGATTGTCTCTTGATTTTTACTTCATCTATGACTATAAAACCAAGAGGACGTGTGATTAAGAGCTTGTTGTCCCATGTTAAAAAAAGTAAAAAAAAAGGTGCTGAAATTTCAGTAAGTGTGATTGATTCTTGAAGATAAAACTTCAGCACATAAACTCTTTGAGTGGTGATTATTTGATTAGTGATTAAGGTTATCGAATTACTTGAATTGGTTCAATGCATTAAGCAGTTTCTCGTCACTTTTGAGTAACTTGAATAAGCCACCTCCTCTCCTTGATGAGGAAGATATTGTATATACAAAGTGGCTCAAGGAGGATACATTTATCCTTAGTTGATTAACAACATGGAAGAGAATACTGCAAATAATGTGGTGCATCTTGAAACTGCTAAACAAGTGTGGGAAACTTGTGCAAAGCTACACTCTGGTGCCAATAGTTTTCAAATATTATATGATGTTTTCTAAACAATGTATAATACCAAGAAAGGAGATAATGTACATGATTATCTTGCACGGTTTAGAGGTCTCATTCAAGAGTGGAAACTTGCTCAACCTTATTCCATGGATATTTCAGTTAAAGAGAAACAAAGAGAAGCAATAGCAACAACCATTTGTCTTATGAGGTAGCCAAAATTCAAATTCTTAGTTCAATTGTTGTTCCCTCCTCTGATGATATAAGTATTGCATTAATACGTATCATAGATTCATGCACCACATAACAAGTGTTAAGGGAGAAATTAAATTAATTTCAAAATTAAAAATTCATAATTAAATTATGTAATAATTAAGGAAATTAATGACAAATCAATCAATATTGATTCTTTATGATTTCCTAAAATCAAGAGAAAATCTTGATTGATTTTCATTTCTTAAATTAAGAAAATTCGAATCCTTAATTAAGGAATTAAATAATCCTCTTTAGCTTATAAATAGGCTTGTATTGGTTGTAAAAATTCATTATGATTCAATAAAATTTCTCCCTCTCTTTCCGTCAGTGGATTAAAATTAGTTTGTGCTTTTTGGTCCTTCTATCTTCAATTTCATTTATCCATAGAAATTTTTCATGATATCAGAGCCAAATGTTTGAGTATGGCAATTTTTGTATCGTTGTTAATTTTTTCATTTTTTGTGTGTGTTATTTATTTCATTATTTTTAATTCTAATTGATTTATGAATTAGATTGCTCAACTTACTACGAGCATTTTGCCTCTTGTTTCATCAAAATTCATTGAGAAAAGGATTATAATTTCATGTTTCTCATCGACGAGCACCATATTTTTGAACTACTTTTTTTGTTGCAATATAGTATTTTTTTATTTAAATTGATGCATTAGTTTGAAAGATGACTCGAATACGAGTATTCTCCCTCTTGTTCAGTTAAAATCCATCATGAAATGATGATACAATAGAGATTTTAAATCTCTAGTTCATTTTGCTTCGAGAGGAAGCCGAAGAGCCAAATTCAGAAACCAAATTCGATTTAGGAACCAAGAGTAGACCTGATATGATGGTACCAGTTTTGTGGCACTTAACCAGGTGTCTATCCGACAGAGGGTTTGGTTTCAACTCAAGGATCTACGGCATAATCTGATGCGCACTTCCAGATCAAAGTTGGCAAATCGATAGAGAATCCGTATAAACATACCACATCCACTTCAGTATCCGCATTGCATTCTACTTCTCGGATCTCAATCCAATACGCAGCTTTGACTTGGCTCCAAATAGAAGATCTGACTCGTTCCACTATCCACTACTATTTTTGGTCTAGTTTTCTCATTCTTTAACCCGAACAGGACCAATTTTTGGTTCAAACAAAAAACTCTCATATTTCTCTCATTTTTCATTCAATCTTTATAAAAAATTTAACATTATTTTTCTTTAAAAAATCCTCTATTTATTTTTTTAAAAATGGGGGGAGAACTGAGAAGGGATTTATTTTTTGAATTAGTAGGGAGATATTTTTTGTGGTATTAGGAAAATCTCATATCGTAAACCATTTCAAACATCATTTTGATATATTTTTCATACACCATCTACCACTATTTTATCTCATTTTTTGTCACATTATTTGCTTGTAATTTTTTTTTTTACATGATCGCCTCCATAGTCATTACCATCCCATCAAGATTTTATTCATCCCATACGACACTTCATCACACCATCAACAACGCCTAGCACAAAAAAAGTCCACTTCAAAAGAAGAAGGCTCTATCCTGCAAGACAACAAGTTGTATTTCCTCTTACCCCCCAATACAACCTGAGGGGGAATCTTAAGAGAGAAATTAAATTAATATCAAAATTAAATATTTCAAAATTAAATTATATAATAATTTAGGAAATAAATGACAAATCAATTAAGAGACTGATTTGTCATGATTTCCTAAAATCAGGAGATAAATTTGATTGATTTTGATTTCTTAAATTAATGAAGTTTGAATCCTTAATTAAATTATTAAATAATCCTTCTTTAGGTTATAAATAGGCTTGTGTTGATTGTAAAAAATCATTCTGATTGAATAAAATTTCTCCCTCTCTCTTTCCATCTGTGGATTAGGCTCCAAGGGCTTAGCCACGTAAAATTGGTATATGTTTTTTTCCTTTCATCTTCAATTTTATTTTTCGCATAGAAATTTCTCAACAAGTTGATGTCTCTTCACCCATATACTCAAATAACAGAGGTGGAAATTCAAGTAATCAGTGACAAGGTAGAACTACTAGAGGTGGTAGGAATGGGCAAAGCTCTTCTCGAACTAAAAAATGAATTTGTAGTCATCGTGGGAAACTAAGTCACATGGTAGACACTTGTTGGAAAATCTATGATAAACCAGACTGGGTTACAACCAACCAAGCCTCTACAAATAATGGAGACAAGGTAAAAAACAAAGCTGGCACAAATTGTATTTGAAAAAGACTTTGACTTACTTCAACGAATGAAGAGTATGATGATACCAACCTCAAACAAGACTTCCCCTACTACTGTAGCTACAACTATCTCAAATATGGTCTTAGCTACTTCACCCTCTCCATCCTGGATTATTGATTCTATGGTCTTTGAGCACTTGGCAGGTAACGACAATTTTTGAGTTCTATCTCCCCCTGTTTGACTGATAAATTTGTTTCCATAGCAAATGGATCCCAAACCAAGGTATGAGAGGTGAGGTCCACATATGCTACACTTACACTGCACTTAAAAGATGTGTTTTTTGTTCTTTAATTTCCTTTAAATCTCCTATCAGGCAGTCAATTAAAAAAAGATTTAATTGTTCCATTACTTTTTCTCCTACCTCTTGAGTCTTTCAAGACTTACAAACGGAAAAGGTGATTGGTGGGGGCCGTGAACAAGGGGGGTTATACTATCTCAAGCAGTCAAGAGTCACAACCACATCTAGTTCTCTCAGAACAAGGCCCTTCAATGGCACAACAGACTAGGCCACTTGTGTATGTAGACTCCTAAACATATGATTCCATCATTGCAGTCCATTTCTAATTTGAATTGTGAAAGTTGTCAATTAAGTAAACACCATCATAGTTGTTACTCCCTTCTAATTACCTCACACAGATGTGTTGGGACCTTTGAACATTTCTAATGTTTCTCATCCAAGTATGTTATTATATATGTTTGATGATTTTTCTCAAGTTACATGTTTCTTTTACTAAATGAATGATCAGAGGTTCTACCTACCTTCAAATATTTTGTGTTGTGAACTCTACTCAATTCAATACCTCCTTAAAATTTCTCTAGTCAAATAGTGCAAAAGAATATATGTTGAGAGAATTCCAATCCTTTTTCAAGGATAAAGGAATAATACATCAAACTTCTTGTATCTACACACCACAACAAAATGGTGTGACTGAAAGAAAAATAGACACCTTCTTGAGGTTGCTCGGGCCCTTCTTCAACATATGCATGTGGCTCACTTCTACTGCCCCCATGCTATCCTTACAACATGTTTTCTCATCAATAGGTATTCATCTTCAGTTTTGAATGATCAACCACCCTTCTCTCGTCTCTTTCCTATTGAAGACATGTTTTTTCCTTCCAATGAGAGTATTTGGGTCTACTTGCTTTATTCATGTCACATCCTTGCATACAACTAAATTAGACACAAGAGCCATTAAATGTGTCTTTTTGGGCTACTCTTTTAATAAAAAAAGATGTGTGTTATAATCCTTCACTCAAGAAGATGCTTGTATCCAAATATGTGACATTTTTATTAAGAACATCCTTTTTATTTGTCCACTAGTACCCCACCTGGTTTCTCTCCCGCTAATGAGTTTCTTAAGCCTATTGTGCCAATTCGAAGACTCAACAATTCATTGTTGTGATGACTTATATTTTCAATCCCCTGAAGAATTGGTTGATACCTCACTTGTGGAGTCTCTAGCTTCTTAAGAGGTAAGTTCTTCATCTTCTCCTCGTATCTTTCATCCACCCTTTGATACTCGACCAATTGCTCTTCGAAAGGAGCCAAGATCTTGCACACGACCATCTACCTCTCATCTCATCACCAATTTTTTTATCAACTCATCAATTATCACCATCTTGTCATCACTTCCTTGTTAAGTTGTGGAGCTTAATCAACACCCTATGCTGAGTCAGTACGCGGATCACCGCTATTAGGGTTTTATCATCCGAGGAGCATCAGTTGTGACCGAGAGAGGTTAGAGAAAAACAGACTTGTAAGTGTGAGCGATTTCTATTGTAAACTATTTCGTCTTCATCGTGGATTATTGTAGCGACGGAAGACAAGACGTAGTTTCACCTTGAGGTGAACCTGTATAAATTTTTTTCTTTGTTCTCGTGTTTGCTTTTTCCTTCTTCCACTATTATTATTATTTCTCTTGTTAGTTTGGAATTAGGGTGTCTAATTCCTAATATTCCTTGCCTTTATATCATTTACTTTGAGGAGGCCTTTCAACATCCAAGATGGAAAGTGACAATGGATGAAGAAATGGCAGCTCTATATGAGAATCAGACTTTGACACTTGTTCCCCTCCCATCCGGGAGTCAACTTGTGGGCTATAAGTGGGTCTTTAGTGTTAACCATAATCCGAATGGTTCCAGGGCTCACCCTAAAGGTCACCTCGTATAAAAAAGGCTACACTTAGTGCTATGGTGTTGACAATGAGGGAACATTCTGCCCCGTCACCAATCTCAACTCATTATGCCTTTTATTATCTCTTGCCACTAGTTGTCATTGGCTTGTTTATAACTTGAAGTGAAAAATGTTTTTCTCAAGAAGGATATTAAAGAGGAAATTTATACGAAACAACCACCTGCCTATGTGGTTCATAAGGGGTTGGTATGCCGTTTACAAAAATCTTTATATGGGTTGGTTGAAGCAATCTCTACAAGTTTGGTTTGACAAGTTTAATCAACTCATGCTTTGATTTGGATTCACCAGGTGTTCAGTGGACAATTTGGTATTTATCAAGCACACTAAGAAGTGTGTGGTGCTACTTGTTGTATATGTGGATGACAGTATTCTGACAGGAAGTGATAAGGGCAGCCTAAGTTAAATTAAACACAAGATATGCAGTGAGTTAAAGATAAAAGTTTTGGGACTCCTCAATTACCTCCTAGGTATTGACGTCCTTCGGTCTAGGCATGGCATTATCCTATCACAAAAAAAAGTATGTGCTTAACTTGCTCAAAGACACAAGAATGATGAGATATCACCCTACTGACACCTCGATGGATACCAATGTGAAATTATGTGCAGGCCTTGGTGAGGATATTGATGTGGGCAAGTACTAAAGGTAGGTCAGAAAATTGATTTATCTTATAGTGACTAGACCAGATATCTCATTTGTAGTTAGCATTGATAGCCATTACATGCACAAACCTCAGATCTCTCACTGGTAGGCACTAGAGAGAATTCTCAAATACTTGAAGAAGGCTCCAGGACAAGGGCTTTTATATAAGTGCCACAATCATCTCAACATTGAAAGCTTTGCTAATGCAGATTGGGTTGGATCATTGGATGATAAAAAAATCCACCTCAGGGTATTGTACCCTAGATCGAGGCAACCTTGTGACATGGAAAAGTAAAAAACAAAATGTAGTGACGAGATTTAATGTCGAGGCAAAATATTGAGTTATGGAACATGCGGTAAGCGAACTTCTATGGATCAAATCCCTTGTAGCAGAAATAAGATTAAAGGTGGCCCAATGGAACTCCACTGTGATAATCAAGCTGCAATTTACATTGTTTCCAACCCAGTCTTTCATGAAATAACTAAGCATATCAAAGTTGATTGTCACTTTGTTAGAGAGAAGCTATAATCAGGTATTATAAGTCTCAAATATGTCTCATTTCATAATCAACTTGTGGATGTACTCACAATATCAGTTAGCTCAAAAGTTCTCTCCACTATGTGCTCCAAGTTGGGGATATGTGATGTCTTCTCACAACCAGCTTGAGGGAGAATCTTAGAAGGCACCCACTTAAAGGGGTGGCATGGCTGGTAAGTAGAGGAGCATCTCACCACGTGTAGGGGTGGCAAAAAATTAAATAAGGATGACTTCCATAAGGATGGAATAAGGGTGTCATTATGTCAGATGAGTCATTATGTAAGATGAGGTATGTCCCTATGTCTTTTCTTCCTTAAAGCATGTAGCCCTAAGGGCATTGTACAACCGAGAGTGAGATTGTGACAGAGAGTGAGAATCCGGAAGCCAATGCCCACCGGATTTGTTTCCATCGGTGCCTCACTCTTTTTTCGATGACGAATAGCAGCCCTTCGTGGCTTCAATGCTTGTATATTTTCTGAAAGAGTGGAAGGACAGCCGAACTAATTCATCGAGACAGAGTCGGATCGGGATTTTTCTGTCAGCTGTTCTAGAAGACATTCTGCTGGCCGTGAGGAGTGATTTTTTTAGGTCGAACCCAATTCAACCCTTACGACGAGGTTTTGGCAGCATACCCCTCCGATTTTTGATTTCCAGGGTCCTTCTCGGAGATTTTCAAGGTCTCCGAAGTCGGATTTGGGGTCGCACCAATGACGTTTTGGCTGAAACCCCTACTGATTTCCCCAAATTTTGGTCCCCGTTGTTCGACTTTGGATCTCTCTACACGGAAATATTGAAATTTTCCAAAGCATGGCCTTTCGCAAGGACTTCGGCTAGTAAACAGGACAAAATTTTTATTTATTTTTGGCATTTGGCCAGTTTTCCCGTCCGAGACAACTTCTACTGTTTTTCCTTCTGTGCGTACGTCTTGCTCGGAGATTTCAGGTCGTATGACCTTTTCTGCGTCAGCGCGTGACTTCCTTGCTGAACGTTCAATGGAATATTCATACCCCGCTCGTATTTCTCCCTGTTTTTTGTATACCTTTTCCATTGAATAGCGTACCTCATGCAGAATAATAATTTTTTTTTGGGATAGAGAATAACCCATTGTGTTCCCGCTCTGATACCAGTTGTTACGGTCCCGGATCTGCCACAGGTTATTGTAGGGAACCCACGTGGAATCGTAGGAAGGCATAGAGAGGAAGACGAAGATCAAGCCAAAGGGAAACTTGAAAACCCTAGAACTCATAAGAAGAGCTCCAAGCCTGTTTAACCTAAAATTAACCTAAAATCAGTGTTTGTCTTCCTCATTACTCTTACCCCTTAAATAGGGTTTACCCTTACAGGTTTTAAGATAAAATATTATAAAAATACCCCTATAAATGAATTATTCCAAAAATACCTCTATGGCTTAAAACCGAAAAAAAAATCAAAGAAAAACAATTAAAATAATAATGTTAATCCGTGCATAATAGGGAGTTGGCATGCCGCCTTAAAAAATCATTATATGGTTTGAAACAATCTCCGCAAGCCTAGTTTGACAAGTATAGTCAAGCAATGATTTGATTTGGGTTCAAAATGTGCTTTGTGGACCATTCTGTATTTGTCAAACATATTGAGAAAAGAGTCGTACTACCTGTTATATTCTTGGATGATATTATTTTGACAAGTAGTAATACTAATAGTATCAATCAAGTAAAAAACAAGATATGCAATGAATTCTAGATGAAAGACTTGGGACTCCTTAAATACGTTCTCGGTATTGAAGTTTTTCAGTCCAAGCAAGATATAATCTTATCACAGAGAAATATGTTTTTGACTTTCTTGAGGAAACAGGAATGATGGGATGTCGCCCTACTGACACCCCTATGGAGATAAATACAATATTATGTGATGTCTTAGGACAAGAAGTTGATGTTGGCAAGTACCAGAGGCTAGGTGCCAAGTTTATCTATGTCATTGTGATTAGACCAGATATTTCTTTCTAGTCAAGGTGGTCAATCAGTATATGCATAAACCTTATGGGGGGGTTAGTCAACAAAACGGATTTTCGAAGTTCATGTTCATCTCTAACAGGAAGATCATGTTAGTCATCTACATGATCTTCATCTTCGCACTTGGTGTTAGTGTTGACGACTTCATGTGTATTGGAAAACAGTTTCCAGTGTTAGTGCCCCAACATGAGAAAAATATCAAAAATAAGAGAATGCCTATACCCTTACAGTACACTTAATTACAACATAATCCTTAGAACCCAAATTAGGTAAAACAACCATTATTACTACACATATAAGTTATTTAATGTATAATTAAATATATTAATATAATTATTAATTGAATTAGATATTTTTATGCATTAATATTGTAATTACTTGAGCCAATGAAATACGCACATGATTAATTACAAGTAATAAATAAATAACATTATAAATTATTTTTTAATATCATAAGATATGTTTTAATATTAAAAATCACTAATTTAATACAATAATAAAAAATTAATATAATAAATAAATTTATACATTTACCAATAACATAATATATTTTATGTATAACTAATTAATAATATATTGTCACAAAATTTAAAACCATTGGTTTAATTAATTATAGCAATGGGATAATTAAACCAAAATAATTTATCAAATATTTATTTTAATAATATTTTAATTATGACTATTAAATCACTATTTTAATATATTAATTATAAAATAAATATATTAAATAAATAAAAATTATAAATTAATGATTTTTATGACGATAGTTTAATTTTTCCTAACTAAGGAAAAATTAAACCATCGTCTTGTGCGTCGTCTTCCTCGGCGGCGAGCCAGCGGGCAACAGCAACGACAGCGAGCCAGTAGGCAATGTCGATAGAGGACGCTCCGACGGTACACCAAGAGGGAGAAGAGAGGGAGGCCGAGAGAGAAGAGAAGTCGGGAGGCCAAGAGGCTCTACAACAGATGCACAACCTCTCGTGCTTTGCGACAGAGGTCGAGAGGGAGAGGAGAGGCAGGTCTTGTACTCTGCGACGGAGATCAAGAGGGAGAGGCCGTAGAGAAAGAGACCGGAGAGAGATGTCGAAGCCGAGAGAGGGAGCAAAGAGATGGATGCCAAAGCCGAGAGAGGGAGCAAAGAGATGGATGTCGATGCCGAGAGAGGGAGCAGAGAGATGGATGTTGAAGCTGAGAGAGGGGGTTCGGGAACAAAATGAGAGGGGCGTGCTCGTTTCATGTACATGAATGCCAAAATTGGGCGAAAAGCACTTTTCATCGTTTACGCTTTGGACATGATCTCCTAAGTCATGTTAGTCATGTACATGACTTGAAGTCCGGCTCTCCACTAACGACCTCAAGACATGAACTGAGTAATGCGGCTGAAGTTCATGTCCTGAGTCAAGTTGACTAACCCCCCCCCCCCCCCTATATGTCTCATTGGCAACCGTCGGAGAGGATTATCAAGTACTTGAAAAGGGCACCACAACAAGGACTCTTATAATAAGTGTTATGGTCATCTCAATATTGAAAGCTTTGTCGATGCGGATTGGGTTGGATCACCAGATGATAAAAAATCTACTTCAAGATATCGTACGCTAGTTGGTGGCAACCTTGTTACATGGAGGAGTAAAAAACAAAATGTGGTTGCAAGGTCGAGTGTAGAAGAAAAATATAGAGTCATGGCACATGCTGTAAGTGAGTTTCGATGGATTAAATCTCTTCTAGAAGAATTGGGATTCTACACAGAAGGACCCATGGAACTCTATTGTGATAGTCAAGCAGCAATCCACACTGCCTCCAACCCAGTATTTCATGAGAGAACTAAGCATATCGAGGTGGACTGTCGCTTTGTGAAAGAAATGTGCAAGCAGGAATCATAAGCCTTAAACATGTCTCAACTCATAGACACATGGAACTCTATTGTGATAGTCAAGCAGCAATCCACATTGCCTCCAACCCAGTATTTCATGAGAGAACTAAGCATATCGAGGTGGACTGTCGCTTTGTGAAAGAAATGTGCAAGCAGGAATCATAAGCCTTAAACATGTCTCAACTCATAGACAACTTGTTGATATGTTCACAAAGTCAGTCAACTCAAAAATTCTCTCCGCTGCATGTACCAAGGTAGGGATATATGATGTTTTTTCACCACCAGCTTGAGGGGGAGTGTTGAAAGGCATGGACAACTTGCTGATATGTTCACGAAGTCAGTCAACTCAAAAATTCTCTCCACTGCATGTACCAAGCTGGGAATATATGATGTTTTTTCACCATCAACTTGAGGGAAGTGTTGAAAGACATAGACAAGCTTAGGTGGCATTATTGTAAATATCTTATATTTTTTGTCTCTTCTTCACTCTCTCTAGGGTGAAGGGTATACTTGAAATTTATGTACTCTTAACATCTATAAATAAAGGTTAAGACGTAGGGTTTCGATATCTTCCATAACCCTTATTCTCCCCTCTTTTCTCTCCTCTACGTGTCCATCTTTCTCTCTCTCTCTCTCTCTCTCTCTCTCTTTCTCTTTCATCCGTCCTTACCTCTCTCTTCCTTCACTTCACCTCACTTCTCTTCTCCTTCTTCCCTCTTCTCTCCTACACTCTACAAGAAGGCAATAGCACGAGTTGAGGAGAGAAACTTTCAGGGTTAAGAGAAAGCACGTGAATGACCTCCTCCCCCTCTCTTTCTTATTTATATAGGTGGGGTATCGATGCCCTAATACAAAAGAATATAAAAGGACACTTAAACTAACCACTAATTATACTTTATGCTACTCACTCTCATAATTACATAGAATACCACTCAAACTATTTCACCGAAAAACAAACAATTGAAGATACTTAGTTGTGTACAAAATTCTTTCTATGCTTAAAGTTTACCAATCTTTTTTGGCAACAATTCCTTGATGACAAGTCCCTTTGTTACAAGATATGGTAGAGTTTATTTGAGGATGCATGTGACCTCCTCAACAAGTGTTTACATAGAGTCCAGTTATCCATCAACCTATATGACTTTAACAAGGTTCCCTTGTCTATCTCCATTTCCATTCAAACTTGAGCTAGTTGAGGCATCCTACAACAATTGAGTTTGATCCCAAACACAACATCCAACACATGGGGTCCACAAGCCCAATTCTTATAAAGTTTAAAATAAAATATTTAAAAATGATCTTTATTAAATAAAATTATAATAGTTATTTATGTTACGATATTTGTATATTAGATAGAATTTATGTTCATAATTATTGTATAATTTATTTTATGTACATAGGGTAATTAGATAAGGCTTAATGGGATGGGTGGCATTGTATTGGGCCCATGGGCTATTTTGTAATATTACCCTAAGACCTAAGTTTAAATAGATGATGAAAGGAAAGGAAGGGTGACACGAGAGTGATTCCAGAAAATCTCTTTGCCTCCCTCATCTTTGTCTCCTTCGCTGAGAAACTATAGAGTGTGACGCTCTCTGTCTGGACTATGCCGTCAGTCCCTGGAGATCGTGATGATTCCGTCTACCGCCATAAGAGTTGTGAGCTTTCTATTAGGTTGTGTCGTCAGCCTTCGTCCGACGTGTTTCGTCCCTGAGAAGACCAAAGCATGAACTTTGTTCTTAGCTGATCTGTCAGCCTTGGTTCACCATCGGAGACCTCCATTGTCAATTTATAAACACCATTTATGTGAATCAAAATACTCATAATTTTGACTATAATCGATAATTTTTACGCTTTATTTTTCTCAAAACTATAATTTTGCCCTTGGGGTGAATTTCTCTTGGAATAAAAGGCTCTCAACTTAGCAAAAAATACAAATTATTATCAAAGTGATCAATTCCACTAAAAAAAGTCATGTATCCCACACAAAAGTTGGGCATATTCTAAGACCAGTAGAAGAGAGACAAGAAGGCGATCAAGACCATGGCTTGAGCTCCAAATATACCAATTAATTGGCCACCCATTCTATACAAATATAATATTATATAATAATGTGGCTTCTTGTCAATATATAGTCCTACGCCCAATACCTCATATGGGATCATCTAACATACCAAGGTCTAAGTGAACTGCCTCAATTTGACAATTATCGACATGAACAAAATTTTGAACACTAAGCTATTGTAGAATTTAGGATCTCATGACACTTTAGATGAACAAGGAAGAAGAAGAGAAGAGAGAAAGGAGAGGAGAAGAAGAAGAACATGGAAGGAGAGAGTTTGGATTAAGGGAAGAAGGGTTTGTGTCAAATAAGAAAGAAGAGAGCTGGACAAATTTGTGGAAGGAGAAGAGAGGGCTTCAATGCTCTACCTCTTAGCCAATGCCTTTATTTATAGTTTTACAATGCCCTTAGGGCTACAACTAGATAAAACAAAAGACATAAAAAGAACACATATTTACACCTCTATGCCATCTTTATGGAAAGTACCATATTTTACACATATGCCACTCCTTTGACATGTGGGCTTCTTGTCTTGAGCTTGTGGGCTTGAGCCCATCTTCCAACACGGGATGAGGAGAAAATACATCATAAATACCCATCTTGCCACATATAAAAGATAGGATTTTAGATGTAACAGTGATGTAGAATTTTAGTTACATCGACTTTTATACCTCGCAAGCGTACGAATTGTTCATGTAATCTAGCAGTAAGCGAGGGTCATATCCACAGGGAGGATTGAATTTTGTATATTCTTCAGTCAACTAGCCTAACCAAATATGATGAATTAATCTGAACTAAACACTAATTATATCCTAAATTATCAAGCAATAATTTAATTAACTACTTCCTAAATTATCAAGCAATAATTTAATTAACTACTTGCACAACAGGAAACGTCAACTCTGGATTTTACCGTGATTCGTGCCTCTCTCGAGCGCCACGTAACCACAAATCCGGATTCTCAATCATTGCGTCTAGCCCCTCTCAGGCGCCTAGAGTTAATGACAAAGATCGGATTACAATAGAATGCAGAGAATCAATTTCCTATTGTGATGATGCTAAAATTATCAACTTTGGATTTTACCGTGATTCGTGCCTCTCTCGAGCGCCACGTAACCACGAATCCGGATTCTCAATCCTTGCGTCTAGCCCCTCTCGGGCGCCTAGAGTTAAAGACAGAAATCGGATTAAAATACCAAAATCCAACCTCAATTATAATCTTACCCTAATTAGCTAATTTAATCAAATATCAAGAAAACAAATCTTAAATAAACTTTAATTATCAAATCAGATTCAATTAACATTCAAAACCTAAGTTCAAACTATATGAAAAATTAAATTCAATAATGATGAATTACTCCCCTTCTTCCTCCTCTCGCTCGGGCAGCAACTCGTTCTCACGGGTGCTGCACTTTCCGGAAATTGGTGGCGTCGGGTAGCAATAGTGAGTGGCCGGAGGTAGAGACGACGCCGGCGACGACGGTTAGAAGCGGACGGACGGAGGTAACGTCCGACGAAGAGCGAAACAAAGCTGACGTTCTCTAACCGGCTCTCTCGAGTCTCGGTTGGAGTCGGAATGGCTCCGGGACTGGTCGGAATATGTAAACGATGCCGGAGGATGGTCGGAAAGTAGAGTTGCCACCGGAGAAGCCCTCTCGGATCACTTCTCAGCCTGGCGAGCAACGACTGTCGAACTCACCTTGACGGAGACTCTCTCGAGCTCTCCTCGGGTTTGTTCTCGGTTGCTGGACGGCAGTGGACGGCGGTGGACGATGGTGGCGCGGCGGAAGGTATTGGCCCGGCGAACGACGGTGGGGAACTCCTCTCGGGTCCTCCCCTGTTTCCGGTCAAAAAAACCTCTGTTTTGGTCTCCGTTTTTCTTTCTCTTCACGCTGCCTTCCCTCATTTTGTTCGACACTTCCTTTCCTTTAAATATGATTTTTCTTATTTTAAAACGATTTGCCCTAGAAATTACCTCCATTTCACTAAGGGCATTTTGGTAAATATCTTCTTCTCCACCCAAATTCTCCTGAAATTCCATAATTGAATCTATAAAAAACATTTCAGGAAGAAATAAGACTAAAAAATAATGAAATATAATTCAGGAGAAAAATATGCAATATTGACAGTGATTAATGCCAAATTCAATAAATGCTCATTTCATTTGAAAACCGATAAGTAACCACCTATAACACAATTATAAAGGTTTTTCTATTATAATTAACCTAGTTCTCATGTCAGAATATGGCATCTATCAAACAGGTTTGGTGAGAATATCAGCTACTTGCTCTTGAGATGAAACATGTTTGAGGGAGATTATTCCTTCTTGAAACTTCTCTCGTATAAAGTGACAATCTACCTCAATATGTTTAGTTCTTTCATGGAAGACTGGATTTGAAGTAATATGAATGGTTGCTTGGTTATTACAATGCAAACCCATGGAACCGCTTTTATAAAATCCTAATTTGGTAAGAAGGCCCCGAGCAACTTCAAGAAGGTGACGATTCTTCCTTTTAACAACACCATTTTTTTTAGGGGTATAGGCGCATGATGTTTGATGGATAAGCCCATTACCCTCAAAAAATGATTTGAATTCATTAGAAAAATATTCCTTAGCATTATCATATCTAAGGATTTGAATTTTATTCCCAAATTGTGTCAATACCATAGCATGAAAATTTTTAAACAAAGGAAGAATTTTTTAACATTCTTTAAATAAATATAACCAAGTCACTCACGTAAAATCATCAACAAAAATGATAAAATATTTAATTTGGGAAATATTTGAATACACATAAAGGTCCCCATATATCATAATGTATTAACTCAAAAGGAGTAGCACTTGTAGTTGTAAGATGAGGAGAATATGTACTCCTAATGTGTTTACTTAATTGACAAACCTCACAACTTAAAGTAGAAAGTAATTTTAAAGTTGGAAGCAAAGAATGAAGTGAAGAGGTAGACGGATGACCAAGCTGGTTGTGCCAAAGTTGGACCTTGGATGTAGTGGATGATAGGGCAGCTAATGGTAGAAGAGTGAAGTAGTACAAGCTCCCTTTTTCATGGCCGCCACCAATCACCCGCTTCGTAGTGAGATCCTAAAATATACAAGAAGACGGTGAGAAGGTGACAGAGCAATTCAACTGTTTTGTTAATTGACTATCAAAAAGCAAATTTAAAGGAAATTTAGGGACAAATAAAACATCTTCAAGAGGAATAGACGAGGTAAGAGAGGAGGAATTGTTGTCAAGGACCTTGGTTTAGGTACCATTAGTAATAGTAACGAAATTATGAGGAAGACAAGGAGATAATGACTTAAACAAATGTTTGTTACCTGACAGATGTTCGGAGGCCATGGAGTCGATGATCCAAGAGGAAGAGGATGACGAGGAAGAAAGCATACCTGAGGCAATAGTGGTAGTTGCAGTAGATAATGGAGGAATGGAGAATTCCTATAAGGACTTCATCTTCTAAAATGCAACATAGTCCTTAGCAGTTAGAGTCACATTTCCAAATTGGGAGTCAGCCTTTTCTTCACGTTTCTCAACATTAACAGAAACTGGGTCAGTCGTGGCCCAATCAGGCTTGCCATGAAGTTTCCAGCATATTTCCATAAGGTGGTTCTGACCACCATAGTGAGTACAAAGTCGAGGCTCAGTACGGAAATTATTCGGACCCGTTCGACCACCTCTATTTGCTACCCCCTTCATAGTTCTACCCCCTCTCATATTTCTGCCTCGTCCTCGGTATGAGGATGATGTACCCCGATTGTCGCAGAACATAGCCGATAGAGCATCGATAGGAAAAGGAGGGGATGGATCAGGTATCAGTAGTAACGTAGCACTGATGTCATCGATGGATGGAAGAGTAGAGGAACTTAGAAGCTGGGTCTTCGCAAACTTAAGGTAAGGCTTAATATTTGACAAGCAAATAGTTACTGCCAAGGCCTCTCGTTGTCGTTCTTGAACAGCAATGTCAGTGGAGTATGGCTGAGCTATTTTCCATTCTTGGAGAAGGCCCCAAAATCCGGACGAAAATTCATGAATGTTATCTCCGTGTTTAGTATGCAGCATACTTTGTAAGACATCATATACTCTTTGTAATGAGGCAATACTCAAGTAAAGCTTAGCACAAATATCCCAAATGTCCATGGTTGTTTCCAAGTGGATCACATTGTTAGCTACATGCTCTTCCATGCTATTGATGAGCCAAATGATAACCATGTTATCATTTTGAACCCACAAGTGGTAGGCTTCATCTTCTTCATCAATCGAAGGAGGGATTTTTATAACATGACTTAGAAGGTCACGTGTAATGAGAACCCTCCGTACCGATTGTGACCAGCTAAGGTAATTGGAGAGACCTCTTAGTGGAATCATAGTAATGTGGAGTATGTCACTCATATTACTGGTGTGTCCACTCTCCATGGTGAGGCAAGGTAAATGTGGAGGTCAAGGGCAGGGGTCTTCTTCAAATAATAATTACTCAATGTAATTTGAAGAACCCGTGGACCAAATCAGTCACCAACAATAGAGGGAAAAGGAGAACAGAATTTCTTCACGAGAGTAAGCACCAAATTATCAACAAATTTGTGTTTTGGGCAAGTGAGAATAAGATCCAGCCATCACTCAATTCCTCTTATATTCTTGAAGGAAAAAATAAAGAGGAGAAGGTAGATACAACCGCTTAGGCCGTAATCCAAACTCCAACACAAACCCAGAGCAAAAAAATATTTAGAGAAAACTTAGAGGCAAATCAAGACACTCGGAAGAAAATTTATCTTCAGCTCATGGAAACACTTCAACGTAAAAAAAATGTAATTGTTGAAGTTCAAGAGCAACAAAAATAATAGAGATAAGTGAGTGTTGGAATTTCATCAAACATATAACGGGCATCCCACAACATAACACAATCCCATGAACAACATCAAGTGGGAGAATTTACAGCAACATGTGGTGAAATTCCACCTCAAATGAAATTGATCCAAGTTACATAAAGGTAACTGAATCTCAGACATTAATCTTGATAAGACACAAGTAGCAACTGATCTTGATCAAGCTTGTCATTTATCTACAAGAAGATCAAGATTATAACATCATTTTAGTCATAAAAATAAATCTTCACAACATATGAAGATTATCTTGACATGATGTGATTCAAAGTTCGAGAAGAAGAAAAAAACGTAAAGAAGGAGTATAGAAATAAGAAGGAAAAAAATGTAAAGAAGAAGAGAATTAACTTATCTCTTAATGGCTGAACTCCTTCTTTTACCAACTTCTTGGACAAATTTCATAACTACTTCATCAAGTGAGATCCTAAACTTTTTCTCTAATACCATGTAGATTTTAGGATCCCATAAGAAGAACTTTAGATCAACAAGGAAGAAGAAGAAGAATAAGAGAGAAAGGAGAGGAGAAGAAGAAGGACGTAGAAGAAGAGAGTTTGGATTAAGGGAAGCAGGGTTTGTGTCAAATAAGAAAGAGGAGGGCTGGACGAATTTTTGGAAGGAGAGGAGAGGGCTTGAATGCTCTACCTCTTAGCCAATGCCTTTATTTATAGTTTTACAATGCCCTTAGGGCTACAACTTGATAAAACAAAAGACATAAAAGGAACACATATTTACATCTCTATGCCATCGTTATAGAAAGTACCATATTTTACACATATGTCACTCCTTTGATGTGTGGGCTTCTTGTCTTGAGCTTGTGGGCTTGAGCCCATCTTCCAACAGTTACTAGTCACTAGGTCAATATGATACCCACCTCCCAACGATTAGATGCCAATGGGATGAATTTTATGGAATCAAATAATTGTATACATATATCGATGAAAAATATTCTTAGTAGGGTCACATGGCAAAAAGTATAACAACATGAATTTTATAGAGAAGAATAACAACCGAAAACTCGTTGTGATGGTGGTGGAAGGGATTTGTTGTTCGACCCCTTGAGACATTGAGTCCCATCCCCTAGAAGTTGTAGCTTAGTGATATTTTTATCTTGCATTTTGTGTAACTTGTGTGCCATTGAAGTTGTTTAAGCAATCTCTCTCCCATCTTGTCAACAAAAGAGGAGGAGAAGAAAAGGAGGTTTCCTCATCTTTTTCACAAAAAATCTGTTTTTAAATTAGATATTGAATTGAATCTTTTATTACTTTTTTTAAAACTAAATCTTGTACAATACAATGACTAATTTACCCTCTAAATTTACCAAATCCATTGGTCATATTTAGAATTTGGCCATATATGGAATTCCAACATCTAGTCCACTATATTTGGAAATATGGTATCCCGCAAGGCAATATTAAAAAATTACCCTTTTTTAATTTTAGCCAAACTAAAAAATATCCTATACAATGAAATTACATAAATGTCCCTCATACATTTTACTTTTCTATCATATGCTTTACTTCAGGTTAAATACTTTCTTAAGTAGATAAAAATACCAAAACACCCTCATATGGCATAATTACTAAAATTCTCTTATATATTTATCATTTTTTCTTAGGTAACAATCACAGTAAACCATCAACATTAATAGCCCAGCAAAACTTTTAACAAATTCCTAGTTTCCCACAAAAAGCTAAAGAGGGAAAAATGAGTTTGTCATTGCTCTAAGAAATTATCCAAAAAAAAATTTAGAAGACACAACTGCAAGAACAACAAGTAAAAGGAAATTTGTGTTTAAATAAAAATTTGTCATTGATAGAATGGTCAAAGGAAAAATGATTTTTTTCAACAAGTTTTTTACTTGTAACAAAACAATCAGTCCCTTAAGAACATTTTTACCCTTTTTAAAATTACTCTAGTTGTCCAAAACTTACTCAAATAAGCTAATTTGGGAGCTCAAAACATAAAAACTAAGTTATACCTTTTGAAATCGTAGCTAGGCTCAAGAGGCAAATAAATTAGAAATTTTTCATCGTAAGTTAATTACAAATCCACTTCAACTTGTCATTTTCTTAGCATCTAAATTCTCGTTGTCTTGATTTGATTGTGAAGTTAAGTAGAAGGACGATTAATATTTATATAGAATAGATCATGATTGTTACAGCATCAATTATATTGTATCGAATACAAAATCGTAAACTTTACTCCAAATTAATGTCTTTGGCCCAAACATTTTAATAAGGGTGACCCATATTGTTTCAACAATTATGAACTAGAATCAAGTTTTTTTGTCTTGGTAAAATCATACATAGGAGTACTTGTGCACTCTTTGATGAATTATGTGTTATTGGAGACTCCCTTTAAGTTTCAACTTCCATGATTTTGTTGCTTATTTGTTTGCCTTCATAGGCCTTGTCTTCCATATTGGGATGTCATTATAACTTTGAGAAGCTCAAAAAGTCCTCTTTTGGTTATTTATACTTGAGCATGATTTTGCTTCTATATAAAATAATACACCCTGAATTGTTATGGAAGAATCTTGTAAGTTTCAACTCATTAAATACAAAGAAATTTTTAATCTTTTTATGTTGTTGTTCATTTTCTATTGGCCAACCAACATATAAGTAAAACATGATATAAATGGTGAAAATTACTTATTTCTTTTAATTAACTAAAAAGAAGAAGAAAACTCTTCCTATATCCCATAGGGTGCAAAAGAAGGATAAAGACTTATCATTGAGCCAAAGGTTTAGAAAATAAGTCCCTTCCCCTCCTCTCATTCTTTGTAGAAATAGAGGGGCAAGTGAGGTTTAACCGGTCCGATTCTATTCAAAAATGAACATAGGTTGCAAAAGAAGGATAAATACTTATCATTGAGCCAAAGGTTTAGAAAATAAGTCCCTTTCCCTCCTCTCATTCTTTGTAGAAATAGAGGGGCAAGTGAGGTTTAACCGGTCCGATTCTATTCAAAAATGACTAACCACAGAAATAGTGGGGCAAGTGAGGTTTAACGGGTCCGATTCTGTTCAAAAATGACTAACCACAGCATCAGATTTATTAACCAAATTACAAGCCCTAAGGGATTGTAAACGATAATAGATGTGAAATTTTTGCCCATGCTAACATCCCTTCTTGATCACATGCAGACTCGTTAGAGCAAATAGGAAAATGTATATTTTTTTATTTTTTTATAGCAGGATTGGGGCTTTTGGTTAGATTTAATGAGATAATAATTGAAGCTGGTTCTATTAGAAATATAACCGGCTAGTTTAGGAGACTTGTTACTTGTAACCAAACGACATGACCGAAAAGAATAATCTTTTCGTTTCCTGAATTTGAGCTGTCGTTTGATATTCCCAATAATCTTTTCCTTTCCAGTTCTTGACTGGGATATCTTACTTTTCTTCTCTGATACACATCAAACAATGATATTTTCATGATTCTTAAAGCAATGTACTTTGCCTTCTGAAAATGATTTCTTCTCCGCGTTGAACTTAGAAATTCAGTTTCGCAGGCAGCAGCACTGTTGGTCATTGCCTTGAGATTATCGAAAACGAGCAATTACCTAGAGAGTAGACAGTAGGATCCTTTTGGTTTTTTGCAATCATATTGTCGGCCGGACCTGTTAACTAAATGGGTTTAATGGAGATCATTGGTCTGGGAACCTGCAATCAAACTGATGCAGAAAAAGATACACCGAAGCTTACTCAGGAGCAATACAATAAAAAGCATTTCTGAGGAGAGAAAAAGCATTGCATCAACAATTCACCAGTATTAAGCAGTTGGTTACCACTTTGTGTTGCGTTCGAAGCCAGAGATTTGTTTGATTAGTTCTTTTTCACATCATATTGACTGAAACTGGACTGATTTGCAATTTTAGTTTTCATCTTCTTTTTTTTTTTTTTTTTGAATTATGAAATGAATGTCAGTCTCAGAAGAATTCTTGGTGATAAATATGGCTTTAATGAAAGGCAAGGCAAGAAAGATTACTGAAACATGACTCAGATTTAGTCTGTGATGAAACATCCCCAATAATTCATTCCACCCACTCGTCTTGTCCAATCCAATGGATTAAGAGAGCGGTGCCATGGCTCCTGCTGGGAACAGAAGAATCGACAAACTTACAACAAAGGTATTTGTTTGTCTTCTGTGATTTTCTCTCAACTCTCATCTGGTGCAGTCTGCAGTCATCGTCTCTCAGAGAGAGAAAGGTTAAAAGAGAAGAACATGGATGAGCCAGATACTTTTCTTTCTTAAACAACAAATGGGTATTCACTCTCACTCATTGGCACCTAATTGTCTAGGGGTTCCCTCCTTTTTATTCGCCTTAAAATCTTTTCAACTTACGGTCGTTTGGACCTGATTACAGTGACTGTGAGAGAGCTCCATCTTTATTCGGCTGCGAGGATGTTCTGCAGATTCTCTTTTTCTTCCTGTTTACTAAAGACCCAAACACATTGCACTTTCTTCTCGGTTGCAGTGGGTCACTGTTTGAGTTTCGTGAAATCTCGGGGTTTCAAAGTAACCCTGTGCCTTCATGTGTCTTATCACTTTAATTGATGCTGTCTGGAATGGTTCATTTTTAATGCCTTCCTGTCTTTTGAATTGTTTAATGCTCTTCAGCAAGTTTGCTTTGATTCTCTCTCCTTCTCGCTTGCCATGCTGTGTTGGGCCTGCTGGGTCAGCTTCTCCAGTAATATTAATAAGTCTTTATTCCTGTTTGGATGTGCGAGCCTGGAATGAAATTTGCTCCGTTAATCCCTTTTGTTTGCAGTTGTTTAGTTTCTGCTGACTTTGATTTTCTTTTTGCGGCGATTTTGCTTTTGCTTTTTTTTTTTTTTTTTTTTGCCCTTTTCCTTGGAGATGTCTTTCAAGAATAAACCTTTGCTTTCGGTTATGGATTGAATGCTGGTAAAGTGAAAATGTCGGAAAAGAAGCTAGTCTCCCTGCTAACTAAAGTGAAAGATTGTTAGGGTTTTGGACGAATTTGAGGATAAGAAAAACAGATGGAATATGCCTCAATCATGTTTTGTTCTCGTCGCGGGGTCGTTTTGCTTTTTGGAAATGACCCAAATGGAAGTAATCAGCTTTCGACATGGACCCTCTTCGGAGAGAAAATTTCTTTGTTGAAAAAAAACAAGCAGGAGAAATAGTTCTTCCGTTTGATGAATTGAATTCTTCTCTTGTTGCGCTTTCGCTTTCTTTGTTGCTATCAGAATGAGACCTTATTTTTCTTCATTTTCTGTAGGGGAGAGCAGTCTTTTCAAATATATATATGCTTATAACAGCAGTCATTTCTCCTTTCTTTAATTTCGTGGAGGAGAAGATTACTGGCATTCTGCTTAGCAATTTTAACCAATCCTTCCCTGGAACTTTCTGCTATCATCTTCTCTTGGACGAAAGCAATCATCCTTCTTTGTAATAAAACAAGAACAAGGGCATGGTTTTTTTTCCATGCAAGCTGGCAACCAATTTTTACGATAAACAGGAAGCGTATCATGGTATTTCTGTAGAGACCTCACTTGCTGGTTGATTTTGCACGAATTAGATTCAGAGAGGCTTTCACCTTCTTTCTCTGGCGTACTTATTGTCATTGTTGACAAAGGACCCTGAATCTATTTGGGGCTGAAAGTTGATAACCCTTTATCCTGCAATAATTGCTCTCCCACTTTCATTATCGATTTCTTGTATCATCATATGAATACATCGACATTGATTTTGAATTTGTTTGTGCCTCATGAACATCTGGCATCATTTTTTACCAAGTCTCTTATGCTTCTGGCAGAAATTCGTGGGTTCCTTCACTTGAAATCTTATAATGTTCAAAATCAGAATTCAAGGAGTGAATTTTTTGTCTGGCTCCAGTTATGCGCTCAGACTGTTTTGCTTCGCTTTCCTGTCTGGAAATCATGGTGGCTGTGGCTACTCGTACCTGTAAGCTTACCAACCCTGGTCCCTGTTCATATTTCTAAATCCTTGAATTGTTGTCTGTGGGAGTGACATTCTTATTGACTTTGAAATGTTGTTTATAAACCTGTTATGTACCCATGCTTTGCAGCCTTTGGTTTTTAATTTATATCCTCCATGGCAGCTTTTCCTTTTATATGTGGTGGGATGTATGTAGGCCAAGCCTCCTTTTCCTTTTGACAAATGCCCAAATGGGTTTTCAGATCTTGCTTTTTACCAGAGGCTCCAAACTACCCAGCAGCCATGCCAATTACAAATTTACCCATGTTCTTGTAACATCATAAGGTGTGACACTTTTACTTCTCTGTTTTCTTTCCCCTTTTCCACTTTTTCTCTTCTCTGTTTTGTTACTTTTCTTTTTCTAGAGATAATTAGTATGATGCTTAAACAGGCAGACATGATGTCTAAAGCATGCAAGTCTATAATGGAAAGCACTGATAATTATGCAATAACAGTTGAGTTCAATTTATTTAAGCATTTCTCAGAGGAACAACTGGTTTGTCATCCTCTCGTGGTAGTGAGATTGCATTTTCAAAAGCCTGAGTGATTACAAAGAGACAGACTAGTTCTCTGAAACCCTCTGAAGTTTTGTTATCAAACTTGTAGATTACGAGTTCCGGTCCAGTTTAAGGGCTAGAGATGTCTTTCTACACTGTTACCGTCAACTTTTCTTGGAGGAGCTCGTTTGAAAATGTGGTGATGTGAAGATGACAGAAAAAGATGATAGAACAAATAGCTATGGTATTCTGGAAATTTCATGAAATGGTGATAGCACTGTATACACCCTGGTGTCACTTTGAAATTTTTAGGTTTGTCAGTATGTCTTTTGTGTACTAATTTTGTGCCAATTCTTGATGGGAGCTGACATAAAGCTCCCGTTTATTGCCTGAACATCAATCTCATGGCTCTTCTGAATATCATTTCATTTTCGTCCCTTTGTGATGGTGTGGGACCGTATAGACCAGATGCTTTCGTTATTATTTGGTACATTTTTTGCCTTTGGTGTTTCATTCCCAAGTCCCTGTAGTTCTTTCATGCTCACTGCAGTTGAAGGTATCACTTGGGTTTGATTATGCATTTGCGGTCTTCATTTATTTCTTTTCTGATGATGTTCTTCATTTCTTGTTGGTCTTTGCATACCAATATGTCAAGGAAGTATCTCTCGAATGCATCAATCTCTGAAAGTGTCCATTTTTCTTTATATACTTGGATTGTGAGTGCTCAAAATGCATATAATCCTCTCTGTGAGTGATGAATGACAATTCTCTTCTGGTTTGAACCGCTAATTTTGTCTTTCTATGTTTTCATTTCCCAAGCCTGTGGTCAGTGACTGATGTCTTTGTCTCTTCATTGGTTTTTGGGTTTTTCTAACCAATGCATTTGCATTTTGTAGTTTTTTCCGTACTGATTTGTTTTCTTGGAAAGAGCAGTAAAAGAAAACTGTATTCTTTTCAACTTTTTCCTTTTCATATTTTCACTTTAGGTTTCTTGATTTCCAATGATTTTCAGATTGAAACTCAGCGTCTAAAAAAATGTTGTGTGACATACTCTGATTGTTAGTTTTTCCTTTTATTTTTCCATTGATTAATGAATATCTCTGGTTGCAGGTGAGTGCAGATCATCGAGCAGACAGTTTCAAGATCAAGAGTTTATATATGGAAACATCTAGAGTTTTTTATGTCTATATATGAAAACATCTCCTGACTAGTGAAGTTGAAACAGAAAGACTGAGATACCGCAAGAAGTGCTCCACTATCCCAACTCGGATTCAAGAATTATGAATGACTTGAATTCGGAACAACCAAAGCCATGGGATTTTTACAGTAGCGCCAATCCTAGTCCTTCACAAGCAGTATCAGACAGGGAGGCACCTTGGAGGGATTTTGGCACTTCTGTGAATGCAATCTCATTCGGATTTGTAGCCACAGCATTGTTAATATCACTGTTTCTAATAATGGCAATTTTTGAACATTTATTAAAGCCAAGATCATCTTTCTCTCCAACTCAGGAAGTCGATGAAGGAGCATTGGAGTCTGGGACTTCTCGGGCTCAAATGCATATACTCGAGAAACTCAGCAATCAAAAGCCTGTAAGTTCAGCTTTCTGATCTTCTTTCTTCAGGATCCACCTTTGAAATTGCTCATTTCTTCACCCGTTTGTTCCGCCATATCTGCGCCTCTGAGATGCAGAGGGTTTCTCATTTCCACAAAACCGGAGGGTTTAGTGGACAGCTCAATCTCATTTGGAACGATTACATGACTGTCCATAGTGGAAACCCCTTAGGCCATCCTTCTCAGGTCTATCAAGTTGTTTGAGAATCTTAGCCTAGAACAAAGAGATGCTCTGAAGTAGAAGCTATTTCTTTATGAAGCTTCATCCAATTCCGGATACCCTTCTGCCCCACTTTTCATAACACAGGATTTTGAATGCCACGAGCGGTATTTGTGAATCTGTGCTTTCTATCCTATTTTACAGAGGAAAGAGCCAAGCCCAGCAGTACATAGATGCAACTGGTTTACCAGTCATTTTTGCAGTGTAATGGAGAAGAAGAAACTTTCTGTTGCCTTACCATTCTTTGCTTCTTTGTTAGGGCATATAGATATTTGAGTCCCCACCAAAACACTCATCCATTGTTTTCTTCCATATTCTCCATCAAAACCTTACTAAAAATTTGCCCGGCACTTGTGAATTGAAAACTTTACATGTGTTGAAACTTAGGATTCTGTGATGTATAATCATAGTAGAAAAGGATTAAGAGGTAAGAAGAAGAAGAAGAAGAAAGAGTTGTGGAGAGAAGGTTATAATAGTTATTAAAAATTACCCGGTATTCTTATGTTTGAATAAATATTTTAATGTTTGTTAGCTTTGTTGATAGGTGGCAGGCTCATATTCGTGGGACTTCGCAGTTTTGATGCCAGGGCAAGAGTACCCAACATTCATTGCACAACCTGCTCCTCTGGTCTGCCCTAGAGAAGGGGTAGATTGGCCTTCCCATGAAGATGGTTTCACTTCACACTCTCTCAACCATATATGAATTTATGTAATTATCCTTGAACGGTTATATCTTCTCTTTGTAAGTTTCCCAAATTACAGCTGCAGAATCACCATGAGAGGGTGATTGAGGGAACTCACCAATTGCCCTAATTCTGCAAATCACTTTTTTGTTTTTCACCACATTTGTGAGGGAGATTTCTACTCGTATCCAAATTTGTCTTCTCCGTGTCTTCCAAACCTAACTTCACGCTCTCAACATTAACATCAATTAAGTATATCAATACTATATTCAATGGCACCACCCAATACTTCCGTAACACGCACTTCACGTTCCGGCGCTACCTTTCTGTCGCTTTCACCCTCTTCTACCCAGTCGCTGGCCGATTAATTCCCGTGACGAAGAAAGACGCTGATGGCCACGTTATCCGTTATTCGGATGGGGAAACCCTCACCGAGTCTCAAGCTGATTTCCATCATCTTGTCGGCAACCATCTAAAAGGTGTCGTAGATTTAAACCCGTTTGCGCCAGAACTCCTGTCCCTCTCGCCGGACGAACAGGTGATGAAGCAGCAAAAGCCTTTGTTAGCGATACAGGAGACCGTCTTTCCCTCACTGGTGTTTGCATCGGAACACCCTACACCACGTGGTGGCCGACGGGTGCAGCCCCACCAATTTCTTGAGAACCTGGTCTTCCATCTGTAAGGCCGGCGGTATCGACGTTTCCGTAGCACAGAACCTCCCGCTGTACGAACGTGCCATCGTTGGAGACCTGGAAGTAGGGGTGGCTTCGAACCGAGCCGGTTCGCGAGCCGGTTCGGTTCGGCTCGGTATCGGCTCGGTTCGATTCGTCATTTATCGAGCTCGAGCACCGAAATCGGCTCGTTTACCTTAACGAGCCGAGCTCGACCGAAGCTAGGTTCGGTTCGTCGGCTCGCGAACCGGCTCGAAATGAGTCGGATCGGCATAAATCAAACGGGATCGCGAGCGAGCGGGGGAGCGGGAGCAAGGAGGGGAAAAAATTTTCCTCCCCCCTCGTCACCGCCGACCCCTCCCATCGGTTGTTGTCGCCGCCTCTACCGCCGTCGTAGCTGTTGGCCGGCGTCTATACCGCCGTCGCAGCTGCTCGTCGGCCGCCTCTGTGGCCATCCGTTCGATTTCTTCCTCTCCTCGTCATCGCCTCTGTTTCCGTCGCCGCCGACTCCGTCGTGGCCGTCATCTCCAACGATAAATCCTCCCCGGCGCCGTAAGCCCCTTCCCTGCGCTTCGTCTCAGCGGAAAACCAAAACAGGGGAGAAATAATCTCCCCCTTCCTCGAGAGAAGATGATCTCGCATGTGCGAGATAATAAAATAAAATAAAAACTTTTGCCTCGAGAAAAAAATTAAAAATAAATTTTATAGAAATAATTTTCTATAAACTATTAGTGTCTCATGTTTTTTTAAACACTTTTCTAATTAAAATTTTTTATTAAAAATCATATAATTTTCAAAGTAAAATTTTTCGTACCAAGATGGGGTAGAAAAATGTATAGAAAATTTTTGAATAAGTATTTAACAGTTGATGCTGAAATACTTTTAGCATGAAACAATTTTCATTGTAATTTTGTGTTTGATATTTTATTTAATTAAAAATTTATCGATAAGTATAATAATATATTAGATTGATTATTAATTTTTATTTATTTCCCTAGAAGAGACAATAAAAGGTCCATTTAACTTTCCTAAGAAAATTTTAAAATATTTCCTGTAATTTTCTAATAAGTCACTAATAGTAATAAGATTTTATTTAAAGGTTTTTTTGGGAATATGTATCATAGGAAAAATATTTTTAGTTTTTCCTAGAATATAAATTTTTATCTAGGGGCACTAAGGAGGCCATAATAAATTATGGCCAAATTCAAAAATTACAAAACAAGCTAGACAACAATTGAAGTAAAAAATATTAATATTGGTGCATTTTAATCCATTATTGAAATTCAATCCTGAACCTCCCCTATCATTATATTTTTTAAAAATGTATGCATAATTTTATATATAATTTATTCAAAGCCACCCCTACGTGCGAGATCATAAACAAGGAAAAAAAAAAACTCTTTGTCCCTTCCTCATGGCTCTTAAATAAATTGAAAAGATATTTTAGTAGAAATACGTTTCCAGAGACTATTAGTGGTTTTTTCAATAAATGTTAAAAAAACATTTTTAATAGAAATATAGGGACCATTGGTGCCTCGTATTTTTTCAAAATATTTTCTAATTATAAATTCCTTTTAAAAAATCATATAATTTTTCAAGTAAGATTTTCTTGCCAAGATGGCTTAGAAAACCATATAGAAAAATTTTGAATAAGTATTTGACAGTTGATGATATAATACTTTGAGTATGAGGCAATTTTCATAGTAATTTTGTGTTTGACATTTTATGTGATTAAAAATTTATCGATAAGTATAATAATATATTAGATTAATTATTAATTTTTATTTATTTCCTTAGAAAAGGCAATAAGAGGTCCGTTTAACTTTCTTAAGAAAAATTTAAAATATTTCTTGTAATTTTCTAGTAAGTCTGTAATAGTAATAGGATTTTATTTAAAGGATTTATAGTTTTTATTTGGGTGATTGTAAATTGATAGTGATATTTTATTTAATTTTGTTGTGTTTGATTATTGTATGGAGTTTATTTATAATGTTATGCAGTGTATGGAGTGTTTAGATTATTTTATGGAGTGTATAAACAATTTCATAAAGTGTTTATGGAATGTATAGACAATTTTATGGAGTGTTTATGGAGTATTTATGCAGGTATTATGTATATTGATTATGCCCAATTTTAAGTAGAGGTCATGCCGAATTTTATACAAGTATTATATATATAGATTATGCTCAATTTTAAGTAGAGGTTATGCCCAATCTTATACACAGTATATATAAGTTATGCCCAATTTTATGTAGAGGTCATGCCCAATTTTATATAAAATGTATGCATAATTTTATATACATTTTATTCGATATATATTTTTTGAAAATTTTTAAATGTATGTTGAGGCTCGAGCTCGGCTCGAAGCTCGGCTTGAACTCGTTGGGCTCAAGCTCGATAACAATTTTAGGCTCGAGACAAGGCTCGGCTCAAAGCTCGACTCGAAATATTTAAATCAAGCTCGACTCGAACATAAGCAGGTTCGGGCTCGGCTCGGCTCGATGCCACCCCTACCTGGAAGAGCTGAAGCAGAAATGGACAGAGGACGTGAAGAAGATCTAACCCGGTTCAGACCCGGGCCAGTGGATGCCAAAGGAGAATCAAGTCTAACCCAGGCCTACATAAACCATTAGTACTTATTAGTCAACAAACTGAAAATTTGATCGTCATCTTCATCTTCATCTTCATCTTCATCTAATGCATCTATATGATCATCTTCCAAATGGGTGTTAGTGTAGACAAGTTCATGTTCGAAATCTTCGAAATAGGGTATTAGTGTAGACAAGTTCATCTTCATCTGCATATTTGAAATTTAAAACCATTGATTTTATTAATTATAAAAATAAGTTAATTAAACCAAGTGTTTGAGTTAACAATATTTTAATTATCACTATTAAATCATTAATACAATAGAGTAAATAAAAAATAAATATGATTAATGAATAAAAAAGTATTATATTAATAACATAAGATAATTTTTTACATGGTATTAATTAATAATATATTTTTACAAAATTAAAATTAATTAATTAATCAAATACATACTTTAATTATTTTATTTACCAAAGACTTAAATATGAAATTTAATATAATAATAAAATTGATATAGTGTTGGGTTGTTGGGTTGCGTCAGACGCTAAACCGATGCCACATTAATTTTTTCCTAACTTAGGAAAATCAAATTTTCCAACAGTGTCTCCTTCCCACGGCGCCCAAAAACCAGAGATCACGACGAATAGAAAAAATCAATCCAGGCAGCTAATTAAGCTCCAACCGAATTTACAGAGCAAATCAATACGGCTTGTCCTCAAGCTCGAAAGTAGGGTCTGTATGCCAACGTCTCCACCTGTGCCCAAGTAGCATCCGCGATAGCTATGTCCACCCTCTGGATGCCCAAAACTGGAGCTTATTTTTATTTTTATTTTATTTTATTTTTTAGTTGGCCCGGTCTGAGTTGGCCTGGGTTGACTCAGTTCAGTAAGCCCGGTCTGGCACACGACTCAGCGTACTACGCTGATTAAATTTTCCTAACTTAGGAAAATTGTAATCAGAAGCCTTCTTCCTCCTTCGGCGAAAATTTTGCCAATGGGTCGTTTGCTGTTGTGCTGCCGAGACGGAGGTTGAGCGGAAATGTCACCGACGGAGTCTCCTGCTTCTCCAGTGGCGAATCGCAGCTCGTTGGGGCTTCGCCGCGTGGAGAGTTTCCGAGACAGAGGACTCTCGAAAACCTATTAAGCTCTGTTTCTCAGCCCCCCGGAATAGAGAACCCTTGCGGAAATTTCGTCGACGGAGTCTCCTGCTTCTCTGGTGGCGAATCGCAGTCAGTTGGGGCTTCGCCGTTTGGAGAGTTTCCGAGACAGAGTGCGGGAAAGAGGAAGAAAAAAAGAAAAATGAGGACACGCGAGAGAGGGGAAAAGGAAGCGTTGCGCGTCCTTCATCTCAAAGAAGATCAAATATGGCCTTCTTTGAGATGAAGGATTTTAAACCGTGTAGATGAAGGACTGCTTCATCCCTCGCATCCTGATGAAATGTCATTTGCGCTCCACTAATGACTTCAATTGTTGAAGGGTGTCATGCGGTTGAAGATCATCTCAGAATTTAAGTTGACTAATCCCCCCTTGACTTTGAACAGGTAACTTCAATTTTTATTTGAAATCGACTAGAATTCAAACTTGAAATAAGGCTAGTTAAGTCTAACATGTCAAACTTTTGAATTTTTAAGCTCGTGAGCTGACTCGTTAATATAGTTTTTTTTTATGAAAATACTATTTACTCTAATTGTTCACATCAATTCCCCTTTAGTTGGTTGATAATTATTCTTATTTACATCAAACCTCAAAGACGATCGGTCGTTTAACTCTTTTGGGTCCCTCAACATCTAATTTTGTTACTTACCAATGGAATTGGAATAAACACTATTGATGAAAGTATTTGTTCTTTCTATTATATTTATTAAACTAGTTATTGTACATTAGTATATTCCATTGCAAAGTCTTGAACTCCTCTTTGATAGTTTACATTTCAATAGTACTAAGCTCATCACCATATTTTTTATTTATTTTTATAATTTTAAATATACGTTGAGCTCGAACCTAGCTCGAGCTCAAACTTCAACTCGTTTACAATTTTTGAGCTCAAATTCGTGCTCTAGTGCAATTTAAGGCTCTATGCCAAACTCAAACTTACATAGGTACGAGCTTGGCTTTACTCGATGCCACCCCTAGCCCCAGTCATTGGGGGATCCATATTGGTTTGTGGACCCACACGTTGAAATGGAACGTTTTGCTTCCATTTTTTAGGAAAGTCTCATAGATCAATCTAATTAGATGCCTTACCTCTACATTTCATGTAATTATACTTTATAATTAAGAATATAATTAAAATTTATTAGCACTTTACGTGTATATTCTTCTATTGGTTGAGTTTATTAATACAAAGTAGAAGAAACCAAAAAAAGTGATTGATTACATCAATCGCTGAAAAAGTTATAATGAAAGTGTCAAAGTTAACGATAAATACTAAAATCGATGTATAACACTTGAGTAATGCATTGGATCTTCATTTGCTTTTTATATAGCCAAAGGAAAGGCTTCTTTTTTGTTCCACCATTTACGTCACATTTGGTAGCCAATTTCGTATATAATTGTTATGTGGGTTATGTATAAAATATATGAACCCGAATTTACTATGTCTAACCATTTATATGTATATGAAATTTAGTTTCTCGTTTATCTTTTAGTCTTCTTTACCTATTCATGTTTTTTCTTCATGTTAAAACTTAGGATTCCATAATGTATAATCACAGTAAAAAAGGATCAAGGGGTGAGAAGAAGAAGAAGAAGAGTTGAAGAGATAAAGTTTTAGAAAAAAAAAAAAAAAACAAAAGAGTGACGAATTTGGAGAAGAAATAAGGAAGAATAAGGTAATAGACTTCATACCCTCCCCTTTAGTTGTATTTATAAATATCAAAAGTATTAATATTACAAGAATAATTTTCACCCTAATAAGAGTGAATAAGAGACATAAAACATAAACTAATTACATCAGTGTCACCCTCGTTACATCATATCTTCCAACGTAAATATTTATATTTCCTATTTCTAAAAGAAAAAACTCAACTTTAAAGTAAAGCTTCATTTTGTAGTTTGAATAGTTTTTGTTGACCATAGGTTGACTACGAAAACTAGCTCTTTGTATGATACATTATTTGTAAGTCCGGTTGACTCTTAATATGGCCTTTTGATTGGTTTTTTTATGTCTTAAACGAGTCGACTGTCATAATGTTCACTATAACCTTCAATCCTGTGATGTACAAAGCCTTTGCTCTCCATATTTCCCCATCCATAACATAAAAGTCTTTTATACCTATATATGGTTTTTTACTGTCTTCATATATTATAAACAGAGAAAATTATTTTAACCAAATAAAAAAGTATAAGATACAACATCTAACTCAACCTGGTCTGTAAATTATAAAACAGCAGCTCGCCAATCTCATATCACTATAGAAAGCATATATAATAAGGTCCTCCCCAATCAGAAAACGACTCCTCCCAATTCCCCGGTTCATCAAATTAGCTACTTCAAAGAAAACATAATTTTTTTTCTTTTTTTAATGAATGACATGGGATGGTTCAGGCTTCCAATCCCAGGACTGAATCAAAACAACAGGAACCAGCTTGGGAGATTGCGTGAATGCTATTCCTGCCAAAATTAAGTGAAATTATGTCAATTGAGAATCCTACCAAGGACAGAGAAACCCAGGAATCATATCAAAGAAAGATAATTACTAAAACATTCTTTCAAATTTAATGCAGTAGACACGAGTAAGGAAGACGAAGACAAACTTCTGGTTCCGGAGACGATCCTTCAACCAGCGACACAATGGAAGCATTTACCAGAGGATTTCTTAGCGATCTTCTAGGTGGTATTCAACAGAAGCTGCCTCCAATTCTAACTCTGAATCCAACCAATATCTGACTCCAAATGGGACTTCAAATAGTGCATGCTCAGTACAGAGATCATGAGTTCTTATCAAGAACTGTTGAAGAAGAGAGGCGGCCTCTTGCCCTTCTTCTCATTCCATCAACCGAACCTTCCTCTTCTGATGCCAGAAAAGAGGAGATGCCGGATGCATTTCTTCTGGCACGTGCATTTCTGTTATTTGAAGGTTTCTTTTGTTTGTGAGAGGAGATGCTGGATTATCTCCACCCCTTCACAGGCCGGTGTCTACAGGTACTCTTCTCCAGAGTTTTAGAGCTTCACAACACGTCTCTGTCGCTGGCATCAAATCTCTCCGCCCTTTTTTTTTTTATGAAGGATGATTTTATTAAAAGAAACAGAGAAAAAATGAATAGTTAACCCCTAACAACAAGAGATTGCAAGGACACTCCCTACTTGGCCAAACTATTGGCCACAGAATTTGCTGATCTCGGGATGTGAGACAAAAAACAATCAAACAAACTAACAATTTCTATAATTTCAAAAAAGGTGTCCCAATGACGCCACTGGGGCACTAAGGAATGTTCGCACCAGCAAATCACCACCTTAGAGTCTCACTCGATGTGAATGGGCCCAGCACAGTGATCGCGGAAAACACGGAGCCCATTAAGAAGACCGTGAAACTCAGCCATCATAGAATCCACAATACTGAGAAGACCAGCGAAAGAGACGGTCTGGTTCCCAAAAGAATCTCAAACCACTCCACTAAAGCTAGCTAGACTAGGGTTGCCGAGGGAGGAGCCATCAAAGTTTAATTTTAGGGCTCCAGCAAGCGGTGGGATCCACTCGGAGACAACCAAGGATTTAGAATTTGTATGGAGCTAGGCAAGACAACCCCAATTGTTCCTGATGGAAGATCCCAAGGGGGAGAAAGCTTTCTGAGAGTGAAGCCATGTAGTAATAGTACTTGAGATGGTTTCAATGATTCTTTCTTGGGAATTGAACTTGGCATTGAATCTCTTTTGATTGCGCTCGAGCCAAAGCCCCAAGGAATGAAAGTCGAGCAAGCCGAAATCATTATTCTCCCAAGACCGGGGACGGAGGCTAAGGCTCCTAGTGAACTCCACCGCATGTCTAGAGTTGTGAGAGAGCCATCCACGAATAGCAATATAGGCGGAGGACACCGAAAAAGAGTCACTCTTATCTGGCCACCAGATTAATTTATCAGCTCTACTAGCTTGAATCCTTGTCGACTAACTTGCTTCCAAAGCTTCTAAGTCTGATAGACCCCGTCGAGGGTGAATGTTCCATCCCCCATTACTGGCAACTTCAACAACTGAGCTCCTTCTCAGTTTGGAAATTTGGAAGAGGTTCGGAAAAGAGTTCTGAAGAGGCATCTCTCCTAACTACCAATCTTCCCAAAATTTAATCGACTGGCCATTACCCACATAAACTAGATTGACAAAGAGAAAATCGGGATAAGGAGATAGAAAGACCTCCAGATAGGGGATAAACGCCTTCTGTTTCCCCCCTCAATCCACAAGTTCGAGGAGATGCCGAACTTTGCTTGCACCATATCTTTCCAATGGTTTGGGATGGACGAATTAAATCTCCAAATCCGTTTAAGGAGTAGGGCACGATTCATATCTCTTGTGAGACGGATTCTGAGGCCACCAAAAGATTTTGGAAGGCAGACCTCCCAACTAACCAGATGGTACTTGAACTCAGAGTTGGATCCCCTCCATAGAAAGCGCTTCTTCATCTATCCAACTGCCGACAAACCGAGGCAAGGCACAGCATAAAAGATAAATAGTAGTTTGGAATTCCTGCAATACATGATTTTAGAAGGGTGAGCCTTCCTGACTTGCTGAGTAGTCGACCCTTCCAGGTGGCAAGGCGCAACTTCATTTTTTCAATAACTGGGGACCAGAGGTCTTTGCAAATACAGCCCAAAAATAGGGGAAGTCTAAGATACGTGCAGGGGGTGGATGAGATAGAACAGCCGAGGACTTCCGCCATTTCTGAAAGGGAGCTCGGGTTGATATTGTATCCAATCAAGGACGTCTTCCCCCAATTAATCTTCTAACCTGAGCAAATCTTGAAGAGTCCGGGAATTGCCTTAATTCTTCTAATGTTGTCCATTGTTCCTTCTCTATCAAGGACGTCTTCCCCCAATTAATCTTCTAACCTGAGCAAATCTTGAAGAGTCCGGGAATTGCCTTAATTCTTCTAATGTTGTCCATTGTTCCTTCTCTGAAGATCAAAGTATCGACCGCATATTGAAGGATAGGGATATCAAAAGCCGAAGAGGTGCTAGTTGGGTTGAGCCATCCACATTCTTTAGCTGAATAGAATATAGCAAATAGGAATTCTGATACAATGTCAAATAAAAGCATGGAGAGAGGGTCTCCCTATCTCAGCCCCCTTGAGCCTTTGAAGCATCCGCAAGTTGTTCCATTTAGGATGAGAGAATATGATGCGGAAGACAGGCAACTCTTGATCCAGTATCTCCAACGATCTCCAAAACCCATTCAGTACATGAGATCGTCCAAAAGAATCCAGTTTACCCGATCAAAAGTTTTTTCTAAATCCAACTTCAAAGCAAAAATTGATTTCTTCGAGCTGGTAAAATGATCAAACAGCTCATGAGCCGCCATAGTGGAATCCAATATGTTTCTACCTTTCAGGAATGCGCTCTGACCATGTTCGATTACTAGAGGGAGGACCGTCTTGAACCTATTAGCGAGGAGCCTGGCAATGATCTTGTACGAGATCGAGACTAGGCTGCTAGGTCGAAAGTCACTGTGGATTTCGACACTTCTTTTCTTGGGAACCAGAGAGATGAAAGAGGCACCCATGCTCCGAAAGGAGATGCCCCTTTCAAAAAATACCTCGACCATCTGATAGATATCCTCCTTTATGATAGGCCAAGCACGACGGTAAAAATCTCCATTGAACCCATCAGGACCCGGGGCTTGATCGCTAGCCATTCCCAAAACTGCTTTTTCGATTGCCTTTTGGGAGAATGGAACTTCAAGAAGAGAAGAAGCAGTGCGGGGAAGACGACCAAGTTGAAGCTGCTAGATTTTGGGCTGATTAAGGTACCCATTAGTGTATAAATCTGTTTAAAAACTGAGCAACTCATTAGTAATTGGGATCCTATCCGACGTTACCTCGTTATTGATGCATAAGGAGGTAATTCGGTTGGATCTCCTCGTCGAGGCAAGGGAGTGGAAAAATTTTTGTATTTGTATCTCCATCAGTTAGCCATTTAAAATAGGCTCTTTGCTTCCACTTGATTCTTTCCACATTCAGAATAATTTGCAACTCATTTTGGAGAGACAGGCGGATGGAAAATTCAGATTGAGATAAATACCTTTGCTCTTCTAACAAGTCTAAGTCGGCAATGCGAGTGAGGAGAGGATTTTTCAGCACCCAAAGATCTGCGACGACAAAAGGACCAATCCTTGAGTTTCTTTTTAAGGAGTTTGAGCTTTATCGGAAGAGATCATTCAGCTCTACCCCAGGTATTAAATCTCTCCACCCTTTGATTGAGAATCGTTGTCATTCGGAGACCCCCATGCTTCTATTAGTTTCTGCACATCTGTCACATGCCTGTTCACAACTAGTATGAGAAGCAGCTGCTCTTTGAATTCTCAACAGCAGCAAATGTGGATCCTCCAAGTTGTTCTTTGCCATTCACTTGCCAGACCTGAAAGTTGCCAGTGCAATCAATATATGGTTGAGGTTTTCCTTTTGGTGGAGCAGCTTTTAGGAGGCCTTTGACATCGACTCCTTGATGTTTTAGAAGTGCTGCAACTTTGCCCCTACTATCTTCAGAGACGGTTACCTTAGTAGTTTGAAGCCATGCTCCAAATTTGGATTGAAACATCACTATCTCAAATCCTTCAATAACTCTAATTGTGTGAGCTTTTGGTCGTTCAGGCCCACAAACTAAGTCTTCTGCAGCTGCGCTCACACTCTTTCTCTCATCAAGAGACGTATTTCTGTTGCAGTTTTCACTTCATCGGAAGACCTAAGGTAGTATTTTCCTTTGATTATTATTTCCTGTTCATAGCAAGATCATGGGTGCTTGCAAGAATTTTCCTGGCAGCCAATTATGCATGTTTGTCCACATTGCTCATGAAGAGCCACTTCAGAATAACAGTGTTGAATTTCGTCTCAGTTCTTCATATGAAACAACTGTAGAGCTTAACAAGGAGTCCAGGACATCGGATTTGGGAGCGATTCGCTTGGTTTTCTTACTTTTCCACCAGCAACCAAATCGATACCCATGGCTGTTAGCGGTGCTGCAACTCTCCTTGGCTCCGCCACTGCTCAGAGGTCTAATGTTGCTCAAATATCTGCCTTTTGCCACAGAAGACTCCTCCTTGATGTACATCTAATGCTCTTTCAAGGGAAACTCAAACACAACAGAGCCCCACAAGCTTGCCGACTTGTGATCTCAATGAGAAGAGTGGGTCTGGAGCCAGGTCCGGGTTCGAATCAAAATTATGTGGTTCAGACTAAAAAAATTAGTTCGGTCCATGTGTTCTCATACCCATCTAAAAAAATATTATTTTCTGATGGGAGATCGAATGGGACCATTGACCTTGGGGTCTTCTCTCTAGTAGCTTATCTGCAACGGTTGCATATCTTCAGCATCATCATCATCCAAAAATTATGCATAACGCCCAGAAATTTCTTTGAGATCATAATTGGTCCAACTTGTTTGTTATTTTTATTTACAATTACATATTATTATTTTTATTACATGGTGTTTATCTTATCTACCTTTTATACCCCCCCCCCTCCACAAACCTTTTTATTTGGTCTACCTTTCTCCTACCATCTTTATTGGACTATCATTTACCCTTTTAGGCTAAGCCCTTAAGTTTATTAGGTTAGTTCATTTTTATTATATATGAGTGATTGTCAGTCCATTGAAACTTTTTTACTAGTGCTCTCACATGGGTTCTTTAATTGTCGTTCTTTGAGTAACAGGCATTACCTTGTGTTCAAAATCCATTGAGGTTGATTTCAAGTCCTCATCGCCCATATTTTTTAATTTTTTTAGAGTGTCTGGTTGAGTTCTTATCCTTGAGATCTCTAGATGGAGGAGATAATCACTATATTTATTTTTTTGTTTCAAACTGGGATCACTACCATTATCTTCCAGCTTGAGGGGGTGAATAAAGAAAGTATGATAGATGAGGTCGGTGACATGATCTATCACGAAGGATTCCATGTGTTGTGGTAATCAAATTTTATGTGATCAGAATAATCAAGGGGGAGAGCAAAAGAAGAAGATTTGCATTAATAAAAAAAAAATCAACTAAAGAAGATTGAAGACCAAGAATCTTTTTCCTCGCAAGCTGAATTTATAAACTCCAGCTTAAGGGGGAATGTAGAAGAGCAGGTATGGAAGAGTTTTACATGACTCTCACAGAAAGAAATTTCACAGCGCAATAATTAATATTGCAAAGTCTAACAGGAATCTTATGGAAGGAAGTCTCACAGAAGTGTTTTAGTCGGAGGAGTTTTAGTCATTTTAATCTTTTATTTATGTTCAGTTGGTTAATTATTCTAAGACTTACGTTTAGGAGTAAACTTTGGGTGTAACTAGGACATGGTTAGTTTAATTATAATCCGATTCTATTATAACTAGAAGCTTATCATACTCAATTATACTCAAACCAATGAATTATATCTCTTTTCCAAAAACTCAACAGGCCCCATTATTCAATTTTGGTTTTTCTTTTGGTGGAAAGTTTTCATGGTATGATTATGTGGTCTATCTTCTCAATCTATAATTTTCTGGTCTATTTTCTAAACAAAATATTGGTTGGTTTTGTGGTCAATTCTCTGTTTTTTTTTTTTTTTTTTTTGTTTCCACCTTTGATGTCTCATATGGCTATGCACTTTCAATTTGTGATCTTTCTCGCACTTATGTCAGTATGGATCCTCCCGTAAGTTTTTTATATTCTTTGCATAATCACTTTTACCTATCTCTTGTGCCATCTCATATTAAGTGGACTCTTTTGTATTTTTTAAGACCAATTCATTTCATTTTTATTTTAGAACTCTTTAATTTTGATCTTACTTTATGTAGTCTTAATTTTGTGTCACAAATTATTTATTTTTTTGAGTTCCTCAGGGTGGTCATCTTATTTTGCTATCTATGGGTGATTTTGTCCTTGGTGACTTATTTTACCCTTAATTGGGTTTTAGGGTTTTCGGATTTTAGTGGGAGAGATGGAGGAAGATAAACTTTAAAAATCTTAAATTTTAATTCTATCCAATTTGGGATCATTGGCACATGCTCTACCCAACTTAAGGGGAAGAAAGAGTATAGGTTAGTGAATGCTAAGCAGATGGAGGAAGATAAACTTTGCAAATCTTGAGTTTTTATTCGATCCAAGCTGGGATCATTGGCACATGCTCTACCCAACTTAAGGGGAAGAAAGAATATAGGTTTGTGAATGCTAAGCAGATAGAGGAAGAAAAACTTAACAAATCTGATTTTTTATTCTATCCAAGCTAGGATAATTGGCACATGCTCTACCCAACTTAAGAGGAAGAAAGAGTATAGGTTTGTGAATGCTAAGCGCAAGCTCAAAAGCCAATAGGCTACAAAAAAACCACAAATTTTTTAAGCCACATCGACCACTTTTTTTTTTTTTTTGAAGATCATATGTATTTTTTTATGCTAACAGGGGAATTCGGAGACACTTTATAACAAGTTGAAACTATTCGTTCTAGCTTGAGGGAGAGCATTAGAAAATATAATTAGTTTATTTAGTTTCCCGTGTTTTCTAGGAAAGTTGAATCTTGTATAAAGTAGATGTTGGAAAATATTGTAAAGGGTATTTGGTAATTACTCACTATCTACACTCCCTAAGTATAGTCTTATCTTATTCAGCATGTTTGATAGTTTATGTAGCTCAAGTTTCATATAATTAGAAGGTGTAATGTAGGAGTTATAAGGGTTTAAGTGAATGGGGCTATTATTGTCTTTGTACCTGACTTAAAGCTATAAGGATTAGGGGTCGACCAGAACCCTAATCATCAGAGTTCCAGCTCTCTTGCTGCCGTCACCTCGATTATCCTCTCTTCCTTCTCTCTTCCTCTCTCTCAGTCCCTCTTATTTCATAATTTTGACAATAGATAACTAGGATTTATGTGAAGCAAGGACAAAAACGTATATTTAATATTATTTAAGTTATAAATAAGTGAGAAGGGTCTATAAACCCTAATCTTTCCTAACTCTTTTCTCCTGCAAATTCTAACACTACTAAATCTTAGAAGCTTCTTCACAGTAGAGTAAAGCACATAAAATAGAGTGAGAAGCTATTCTGGCAGCTACAAAGCCTTAGGCAAATATTACTACATTCTTAAGCAACAAAGAAAGATGGTATGCTGATGGTTAGTGAGCATCTAAAGAATCATCAAAACAATTCAAACTTAAAACTATTTTCCAGTTACTACACGTCACTTAAATTCAGCTACTTACATTGTGTTGTTAGTTCATTGGATTCAACTTTCTACATACTTCCATATAAACAAAATTACTCAGTTTATCAGAATAAACTTGACTACAAAACCATGTAGGGATTACTACGACATTAAGAGACAGAAGTACGAGGAAAAAATATTACCATTTTTTCAAGTTTAGGTTGCATAGACAACCAAAGTACGATTATGCTCCGTTGTTTACCAATCCCTTCACCCTTTTAGCAAATGTCTCAGCCACCAGTAGAGGGAAAGCAATCGTTGCATCACAGTGGACCTGGAATATACTTAGTTCAATACTTAAACAGACAAATCCACCCCAAAAAAAAAAAAAAAAAAGAGTTGAATGCGGTACATGAATTAACTAACAAACAGATAAAGGTAATTTCCAAGAAGATCTTCACATCTCAAAACAGAACAATGTACCAATCAATCCATCCATAGCCAAATTGGCACCCATTGTCAACCTATAACTGATCTATTTAATTAACAACAACAAGAATCCCCTGCTTCCAGCATATCATTTAAAGCATGAAAGAAGGATTTTTGCATACCCACATCCACTGTTTAGAACAATGTAACCGCAATTGCAGTTGAAGATTTTTATTTCAACAAATAACTCAGCAAAAATTGGTTACTGCTCTCTTTCCTTAATGAATTTCTCATTATACTCAAAAACAAAAATCTGGACAAGGCTGTAGATGATGATATGTGTGATGAATACAACAGAAATAGAGAGAGAGAGAGAGAGAGAGATACTTTAACAGTTTTTGCAGAACCTCGTATCTTCCCCCACGAAACTGCCTCATCAGGGCGTGCTCCCGAATCACTCCCATCAAACTCCTGTGCTGTGTTTATAAAAACAGCATAATCTGCACCATTTCGCATCATGTTGGCATTGCATATATGGTGCTTTGGCAAGCCACCTCCAAGAATTATCATGCCAGTCTTCCTTGGAGTGGCATGCACAGCTTCACCATTGATGGCTCTTATATCTGCTCACACAAATTTAGGGGTGTCAATTTCCCCGTTTAACCAAATTTCCTTTGACCATAATACCAAACAGAGCAGAAATGGAACAAAAAATTTACCCAATTAGTAAGCACATAATTTTACTCGTTTACCGTTTACTATTTATTAAACAGAAAGGAATTGGGTAATGGCTATTCCATACCCGATTACCAATTACCGTCTTACTAAGGATGTAAAAGTAATTTTCAATATATTAATGGTATAAGTTAAAAGATAATGTCCAGATTTCTCTAAAGAAACAAAGAATATAATCTTCTTATAAATTTTTTTTAAAGATGATGTATTTTTTTAAAACTTTGTTATGTGTATGATGTTATATGATGTTTTTATAGGCCTTTAGGTATTATAAAGTGTAATCATATTGTCCTTTTAATTTGCAAGAACTTTATAGATTTTTATTAATTTTTACTAATTTTATATTTATTTACCCGTTTACCTATCTGATGGGTAACCGGGTAAATAAACGAAACCGGAATGATGTTGTTGCATCAAACAAAACAGAGGCAAAATAAAGAAACAGTAATCGAACTAGTATATGAAATAGCTTATTCCGTTTTGTCCATATACCAATTACATCCCTACACACAACGAACACTATTCAATTAATATACCAATTTTTAATGCATATGAATTGCATAACATACCTTGAACAACATCAATAACTAAACCCGGTTTACGAAATGAATGAAAGTATAACATGTCTCCAAGTGACCCATCAGTCAGCCCTGGGCAAAAGACTGGAATATCATTCTACAAAGAACACAATTCTTGGTAAGAAGAGCATAGTACTTTTGTACACTATGATAAGATTAGATAAAAACATAAATTACCTCATAACAAGCAGAGCAGCAAAGTACATTTATTGTACTCTATAATTTTAGTCAAGGATTTAATCCCAGCTACATGCAAATAACCCTTAAATTTTTTTCCAAAGTTTGATTAAACACGCACAAACCTACCTCATCCTGTGATGAGACTTGAACCCAAGACCTCACTCTAAAACCCCCCATGTGACCGTTGAGGCCAAAGGTTGAAGCCACAAATAAGTCTTAAAAATTTAAAATCCAACTCTCCCCATGGTGCTAAAAGAAATGCTTAATAGACATCTAAAATTAACTAGTCTCCCAGCTTTGCACAGACCTTATATGCCCAGTACAGATATGAATTTGGATCATTTATTTCTTTCCCAAGGCGTGCAATCACCTTTGATGGAGTCCAAAGTATACCCTGAAAAAAAAAAAAAAAAAAAAAAAGGACTTGCCGGTTATACAAACAGAACAGGATACAACAACACATTTTTTTAAAAAAAAAATGATGTATATATTAACAAAAGAACAAAGAATTACAGAGGGACGGGGAGCAATTCCCTAACAATAAGAGATTGTAAGGAAGGATACAACAACACATTTTGAAACTGGACTGTGATATTTCTTGAGCTAAATTATAGAAGAAATTAGAAGCTGCAAGAAGGCAATAAGAACTTTATTTAATCTACATTTCTTTATTTGAAGACAATTACCTCACATGACTTTGTAAGGACCTTGCTAAGGAATTCTGGTGGAGGATAATGAAGCCTAAGCTTTACAATGGTCTAAACATTTTGTATACAAAAATGGTCTACCCAAATCCATTCAAAATCAATCAACGTGTGCAGACAGCAAAACAAGATAAGATAAGACTGAACCCAGTAATCCTGAGTCTCTCCATAAGACAATGATGCTGAAAATAGGGAAAGAAAAAGATGCAGAGGGAATTTTCCCTTGGCTTTTGCTTTCCTTATCTTTCTTATCTCTTCGCATTTCTTTTCCTTTTTTTTCCTGAGCAGAATGAGAAAAATATTCATTGGAGGGAATAAGTATAGAAAGTACCCTGGAGTGCAAAGGATGCAAGAAAAAAGAAAAACAACGGAGGCAAGAAGCTCTAAGGGTACAAAGCATCTACCAAAAGGAAAACAAGTCCCAAGAAATCATCATTAATCTGTTCACAAATCCATGATCTCATCATAAATGTCAAGGAAGCACTACAGGTGGCAACACTCCACCAAAGCACAGCAAAAGATGATAGCCAAATTATCCTCACTAAATAAGGTCCAATAAATTGAAGGGAAAAAGGAAAAGTCATTGGAGGGAACACAAATCCATGATTCCCTTTGTGGTGATAGAGTGGTGCAAGAAGGGGGCTAACCCCCCGGCATCTTCTTCATTTGGTCAAAGAGATCTTTTATTTGGCTTAACCTTTCAACATTTCCTGGTTGCACACTCCAAGGTTTGCAAATGGCAATGCTGACAAGCTTGCGAAAGAGGGTGCCTCTCTCACTGAGTTGATTATTCAGTACCATTAAGTTCCAGTTTCCTTTCCTATACTGGATTCCACTGCTTTCTTTATCTGGTTATTGTTAATCTTTTGTATGATCTGTAGTCTTCTGTTTGTGGGCCTACTCCTCTCTCTGGGAAGCCAGTAGTCATCTTTGCTCCTCTCAATAAAATCGCTCTTACTTTTCCAAAAAATAAAAAAAGAAAAAAAGAAAGGCACAAGGCAGGCTGGCTTAAATGGCTATGGTCAAGCAAGTATCAGTCAGAGTTCTGCCACTTGCTTGGGCGAGTGTGCTCATTAGCATGCGGTAAGACAATGGTGGTAGGATTGTTAGAGGGCACCTTGCAGTCAGCAACTGTAGATTGTACTTTAAAGATTTTGGCACAGTCCCAACAATATGAGACAGGTAATATATGAAACAAATGGATGCAACAAGAAGGCAATCTGAGGCCAATCTGTGAATGCAACTTACTTTAATTAACATTCGGATTTTTAAGAGTACCTCTTCAGATTGTTCTTGCAACATTTGGTCAAAAATTGGGATAATCCAATCTTCAAATTTACAGTAGTTGTCATTAGGGACCAACAGGTTCCCAATCCGATTCAATCCTTTTGATCGTAAATATGCTCCGCGCAGAGAAAAGTCACCTCTATATGTGGGAGCGAGGCATTTAATAATGTCTTCTTCTATTCCACCAGTTGTAGTAACAACCACATCCACCTGTCCACAAAAATTGAATTAACTGAGCAAACAAGCATACCCAGCATGACTGACCCACGTGTCATATAAAGTGTTTAGATACCTATTCTTTTACTCAAAAAAATTTTTTTTTAAATGATGCAGAATTTTTATTTAATCGCTTAAAATTACATTAAAACATAATAAAGAGAAACAAACATACAAACTGCAATTTTGCGACGTTAAGTATGATAAGTGAGCAGTTTGCTCCCTCCAGCATTTTCTCTAAATGTTCAAACCATGAAGCTTCATTTTCAAGTATCTCATGAGTAGATAGGGTCGCCTCTTCAAAATCTTAATAATATTACAAGAGGTCCCCACATGTCATAAGACAATCCAGCAAATTTTAAGGAACTACCAAGAAGCAAGTCATCACTCGGTTCCAACATATTAAAATGTATTGCCAAGGGTAAGTAGATTCTTCTTCTAGGCAGATCAATAAACTTCATAAATGTGAACAGGAATCCAGATCAAGGTGTTTAGTAATCTTTCAATAAAATCTGACCTTCCATAAATAAATAGATAAAATAAGGATAAATATATCATTCTTTTGAAATATCTACGCATAGTTAGATAGAAACTTCTCCCAGCCCTGGATTTTCGAAGAATGCAATACCCTTCATTTTTATATATTTTTTAAATGGATAGGTTTTATTAAGCAAAAGGAGCAAACAAACAATCAGAGGAGCATTCCCATTACAACAAGCGATAGAAAGAAAACTCCATGCTTAGCAAGAGAGTCAGCCAAAGAATTGGCTGATCTTGGAACATGAAACCAAATACAAGAAAAAATGGAGGAAATGTCCCTTATGTTGTAGAAGGTAGCCCAATGCAGCCAAGGAGGCTCAAAGAAAGAGGAAGAGCACCAACTTATCACCACTTTGGAGTCTCCTTCGATAATATGTGGGCTGAAGAAGTGATCCCAAAAGAAAGTAGACTCTAGAGGAGGGACATGAGCTCAGCAGAGGTGTAGTCCTAAGAATGGAGCCATTAGAGGTCCGGATGACCCTGCCAAAACTTGTTGGTTTGAGGTTATGCTGTTAAAGTTAAGCTTGAGGACGCCTAGGGGCGAGGGTCGCTATTCTTGCATAGTGAGGCCACGGGTGAGTGCAGACATCTGAGCAATAGCCCACCATTTGCTGCAAAGGGGATTTTCACCCAGGCATTGAAATTCCTTCTGAGAGTGAATCCAAGTGAAAATTTGACCAATGATGCCGTTGGAGACATCGTCAACACTGGAGAACTTGCAATTGAAGCGACGGTTGTCCCTTTCTCTTCATAAGCCCCAAGGAACATGCACAAGGCAAGTTGAGAGAAGAAGCTTACCCAATCAAGGGGGGATTCGAGCAATAAGTGGCAAGTGGTAGGGAGATCACTGGAAAGGCAGACTTAAAGCCCAATCAGATTGATCAGCCAAGTCCACACCCTCCAAGCATAAGGACAGTGAAGAAGAATGTGGGAGACACTCTCATCATTAGAATTGCAAAGAGGGCATTGAATGTAAAGACCCAAGTTACCTCTTCTTTGAAGATTCTCCACGGTTAGGATTTCATTATGAAGAGAACTCTAGATAAAAAAATCTGACCTTGGCAAGAGCTGAGGGGTGCCAGGCAATAGCAGCACAATGCATCAAATGATCAATAGTCCAGCCCTAGATGTGAAGATAGGCAGATGTGTCTGAAAAAATACCATTGTAAGCAGGCCTCTAGACCAGTCTGTCCTTTTTTGATAAAGTTTTTTTTTTTTTTTGATAAAGGATCTAGACCAGTCTGTCCTCAACTAGACCAGTCTGTCCTCAATATGACTTCTAATTTTGATGGGGCTGAGGTCGTCAAGGAGGGCACAAACATCCCTACTTTCCATGCCATTCAAACCACATCGAAGGTAGAAGTTCCAACAGCTGCCATGGCCCCAAGAGTCAGCCACAGAGATAGAAGTGTGGTGGCTACTTGGTAGGATGCACAAAGAGGTTCGAATCCTCTCTACTAGTCATTCAAAATTCAATATATTCACCATTCCCAACATAGAATCAGGCAGTGGCCGCAAAAATGGGGAGTACGAGGAATAAGGAGGGCCAAAGAGGGGAAAGTCTGTAACGTGATCCTCCAGAGGTCCACCGAGTCACATTCCGATTCAGCTTAGCAACAACAATGGGTCTCCATATGGATTTTGGAGAAGTATTGAATTTCCACAACCAATTAAGAAGGAGGGTGGAATTCATGTCTTTGATGAGTCTGATCCCAAAACCACCCAGAGTCTTTGGCTTCCAGATATCCTTCCAGTTTACAAGATGGTACTTAAAATCATCGTCAGCCACCCACCCCCCCCCCCCCCCCCCCCCCCCGCCAAAGGAGGCGCTTCTTGATGCTCTCAATTTGATGGCAAATGGATGTTGGGCAGGGGAGGAAGGATAGAAAATGATTTAAAGGCCAGCGATGCAAGAATTCACGAGGATGAGTCAACCAACTATAGAGAGAAGTCATCCACTCCAACTGGCCAAGCAACTGTCCAATCTCGCAATCATAGGGGACCAAAGGCTTTTGTGCAGGAGGCAATCAAATAATGGGAGCCATAGGTAAGTGGTGTGAAGAGCGGCAAGGGAGCAGCCAAGGTAGACTGCCATAGATTGTAGTTCCTCTGCGTCGATGTGGAAGCTTGTGAGGGTGGTTTTGTGCCAACATATTTTCAGCCTAGAAGTCACTTCGACAAGGCCAAGGAGGGCCTTGGTCCACTTGATCTAATCCAAGGATGCATCTCCAAACTATAGAGTGTCATCAACAAATTAGAGGAGGCGGACATCGAATTCCTGTTCATCGGCCATCGGTGAGAGTCATCCGACTTCCTTGGGCGAGTAAACCATAGAGTTACTCGGCAATGAAGTTGAAGAGGAGGCACGAAAGAGGAACCCCCTAATGGATGCAATGGGTGAAGCGTCCCGTTTTTTGCCCTCACCATTTTTTGCATCTTCTATAATTAAGAGAAGGACAGGTCCTTCCCTTTCATGCCTCTCCTCCTACAGGGCAGCGGTTTCCTCATACACATCAATAAGCAGAGGGAGTTGGAAGGCACCACCCGCACCCTACAACAAGGGGAAAGCAGGGCTTCCCCCCTCTACATGATAAAACAACAAGAAAGCAGCCACCATGCAGGGTGAGGGAGGCTCTTTTTTTGTCTACAAACAAGAGGCATTGTGGAGCGCCCCCCTTTTTCATCTTCTGAAATTAAGGGGATGGTGCAACACCCACCCCCCTCTCCAACATTCTTAACCATAGCAACAAAAGGAAGGATTCACAAACTTGCAGACCAATTTCAAACTCAACAAAAGCTAGAAATTATTACGGAATATCAACTCCTACAACAGTGTAAGGGGTTTCAAGATTATATTTTGAGTAAGGACATTCTAGCTTAGACCTTTGCCTAGTTTTAATGAAAGTCTTATTTAATGTAAGACTAACAAAGTATGTGAGTTTCTCAAACATAGAACTTCTTGAACTATTATAAATATAAAATACATCTGCCATGCTGACAAAAAATTCCTATTCTTGCTTGTGCCGAGGTGTGGCTGGAAATTGGTAATAAAAGGAAATATTATCATAGAAAACAGCGAGCATATTGCTCAAAAAATTAGAAATTCAAAGTAGAGATCTTGAACCGGTCTTTCACTACCTAGCTGGTTTACATCACGATCTAAACCCAACTGATACTAGATACTAAAATGCAAACTAAAAGTGCACAGACAACATGGGTATGTGTGACAGTACTCCATTTGTTATTTGAGACAACCAAACCTGCTTGTCATATCCAAAAAAAAGAATATTTTGAGACACTCAAATGACTGACATACTAGTAGAGCAATTTAAAGATAACACCCAATGCCGACATAAAAAACAGTGCTTTTCAAGTTGTTATGAGTTTCAACTTTTTTCCAATCTAAGAAATAATGCAAATTTTGTGCAGCATAGAACATGGCAAGAGTAGCATGACAGGCTATCCTCAACCAGTAATGAAATCTTATAAACTAAACTTAGTCAACAAAAAATCTGTTGAGACTGTTCCTTCTTCAACCATGATTCTATAACTGTTGTAACCTGATTTTCTATTAGATCACAGGAATCAGATAAGTAATCAAGTGTCCAAATGTGTTGAACTAGAAAAACTGACATGAGATTTGGAGGATACTGTAGCCAATTAACCATATAAAATCATAAAAATGTCTTTATTAGCAGGACTAATAACACATAGGTTTATGTCAGGAAAAATAATCAGGTTATTAATGGGAAAATGGTCTCCTTAACTTAGGCCAATCACTTTTAGGTTAGACCTAGACCTAATTTCATGGTACCTGTGAAGTTCCAAACATATGAACAAAACAGGTACATCCAAAAATACGAAGAACCACACCAAATAATTTACAATTGGGCTTTAAAACCTGAAGAGGAACTTGACCACTCAAAACAGATGAGGGCATATGCTTAATCAAGTAGCATGAAGCTAAAAATGCATCTCCCCAAAAAGATTTAGGAACATTCATATGCAGTAATAGTGTCCTTGTAACCTCAAGGAGATGTCAATTTTTACACTCAGCCACCCCATTTGTTGTGGTATATAAAGGCAGGATGTTTGATGGGTAATGCCATGAGAAACACAAAATACTGAAAATTTATGGTTAAGATATTCCAAACCATTGTCAGTACGAAGTACATAAATACATGCACCAAATTGATTTTTTTATTTCATTGAAAAAATTGAGGAATACATCAAATACTTTGGACTTCTCCCGTAGGAGATACACCCATGTGACTATATTGAAATCATCAATGAAAGACACAAAATACTTAAAACCAAATGGGTTAGGAACCCGACATAGACCCCATACATCAAAGTGGACTAATTCAAATAACTAAGTGTTTTGACTAGAACTAACTGGGAAACTGGAGCGACGATGTTTTCCTAGCTGATAGGATTCACAATCAAATGAAATATCGGCTAGCAAAGAAGGAAAAGGCTGACGCAACTTAGTTGGTGAGGGATGTCCCAAGCACAAATGCTACAAGTAAGAAGAATCTACAGTAGTGAGAGCTACAACTCGAGAAACGGATACATCATTCAGCATGTAGAGCCCTCCCTTCTCATGTCCTGAACCAATCGTCCTCTTCGTCTGCAAGTCTTGGAAAACACAAGAAGTAGGATAAAAAGTTACTGAACAGTTTAAGGATTTAATTATATGACTCACAGACAAGAGATTAACTGGAACCTTTGGTACAAATAAAACCAAATCTAAGGATATTTGTGGAGTAGTGTGAACTATACCCTCCCCCTAAATGGGAGAGGTGGATCCATAAGCTAAAGTAACTCGACGATATGAATGAGAGGGACTAATGAACTGAAATAGGGAGGGCATACCTGACATGTGTGTAGAGGCTCCTGAATCAATGATCCAAGAGGGAAAATGAGACACATTCAGTGCATTCATACCTGTACTAGCCATCATGGCACTCGCTGAAGAAGAAGGAGTCTTGGTAATCCGAGAATCAGTAGATGAAGCAATCAGTTAACCCAGTCGCTATAATAACTACTGAATGTCCTCATAGGATTCAGTGTGTGAAAAGGCATCTTTATCTGTGACTATAGAGTTGGCCCAAGTAGGTTTATGTTAGGGTCCTGGGCGTTAAGTACCTATGTCTTCCGCTCCTAACAGGCCAGTCTTGTGGGTAGTATTGGCTAAGTGTTTAACATTTGGTATCAAAGCTAGCGCTCGGTCACGAGTTCGAATCCCAGCAATGGCGCAGAGGCTGGATTTAAATACTGGTAGGTGGCGCCACTTTTGCGATGCTGCGGTTGGGCCAGTGCCGCTGCGTCGCGCGCAAAGGTTGGATTAAAATACTGGTAGGTCGCGCTGTTGTTGCGATGTTGCGGTTGGGCCAATGTCATTGTGCCGCCGTGGTCGTCGGCTCGTGAAGGTGGGGTGTGATGTTATGGTCCTGGGTTAAGTACCTATGTCTTCCGCTCCTAACAAGTCGGTCTTTTGGGTAGTATTGGCTTAACAATTTACCAAATTTGCCCCAACATTTCTCAGAAATATGATTAGTCCTACCACAATAAACACATTTTCGATCCCCCTGATCATTTCGGCCATGACCACGGGTTGTGTAAGAGTGATCTCTACCTCTATTATTACCACCATACCAGTCTTCCTTTTAAGTAGGACCATAGAATGATCACAATGGCTCCTATAGAACCCAAACTGTAGTACCACATCACTAAATTTTTCAAACCAGGCCTATGGACTCTGTTTAAGTCCATAAATAGCCTTCTGCAGCTTACACACCTTTCCTGTCTCCCCCTGAGCAGCATACCCAAGAGGTTGGTCCATATACACTTCCTCATGTAGATCATCATGTAGAAAGGCATTATTCACATCAAGTTGAAAGAGACGTCAACCCTTATTACCAGCCACATATATTAAGATACATACCGAAGTAAGTCGGGCCACAGGAGACAATGTCTCAAAGACATCAACTCCAAAAGTCTACGTATACCCGTTCACTACCAACCGAGCTTTGTACAGTTCAATAGAGCCGTCAGCATTATATTTGATAGTATAAATCCAACGACACCCCACAATAGTTGTTGTTGCAGGTGGATCACATAGACGCCATGTTCCCCGAGACACCAAAGCACTCATCTCATCATCCATAGTTTGTTTCCATTTTGGAGAGCACAAGGTTTCCTGCACTGAACGAGGTATATGGGAAGTAGACAATGACATAGTAAAGGACTTGAAGGATGGGGACAACAAATCAAGAGACACATATTTGGATATCGGATGAGAAGTACAAGATCCTTTACCATTTTGTAGACTAATAGGCAGTGCCAAATCAGAGATAACAGGATCTACATGCAATGAAGAAGCTAGTGGATCATGAGAAGAGAGTTTGTAGAGGTAATTGTTGGAGGCACTGCAAAGAGTATGAGAGCGACAACTGTAAACGCGAAGAGGCAATGAAGAACTCAATGACGCTGGTACATCCAAAACTGCAACATGAATAGGACTGTCTAAAGGAGATTCAGGTGATACAGGAAGCTCAGTAGATGATGAAAAATATGGAATATGTTCAAAGAAGGTCACATCGACTGACACATATGTTTTCCATCGAATAGGATCATAACATTTGTCCTATTTTGTTGACTAGAATATCCCAGAAAAACACATTTGTGTTGTTAGCCTGAGTTTGTGCCAATTTGTTGTCCACTTATATTTTTCCACATGTCAGGCCTATAGTCTGTTTGTCAAACCCATCATGAGGGGAGGGCGTTAGTAAGAATAATCCCACAAATTAATGCCAAGAAAAATCATGCCATTATCAATTGTGTAAGCCTCCTCCTAACTTCAACAAACCATTTTGGGATAGACCCAGACCTAACTTTTATAGTTTCTTCCCAAGGTCATTGGAAGGTCCTACTTTGGAGTCACCTTCAATACAAGAACACTAACAAGGAGTTTCTAAAAGTTCTTAGGACAAGTTAATGTCAAGAAAAATCATGCCATTATGAAGCCTCCTAACATCAACAAACCATTTTGGGATAGACCTAGACCTAACTTTTATAGTTTCTTCCCAAGGTCATTGGCAGGTCCTACTTTGGAGTCACTTTCAATACAAGGACGCTAACAAGGAGTTTCTGAAAGTTCTTAGGCCAAATTAATGCCAAGAAAAATCATGCCATTATCAGGCCTCCTAACTTCAACAAACCATTTTGGGATAGACCTAGAATAGTTTCTTCCCAAGATCATTGGAACGTCCTATTTTGGAGGCATCTTCAATACAAGGACACTAACAAGGAGTTTCTGAAATTTCTTAGGCCAAATTAATGCCAAGAAAAATCATGCCATTATCAGGCCCCCTAACTTCAACAAACCATTTTGGGATAGACCTAGACCTAACTTTTGTAGTTTCTTCCCAAGGTCATTGGAACGTCCTACTTCGTAGTCACCTTCAATACAAGGACACTAACAAGAAGTTTTGAAAGTTCCTAGGCCATTGATAAAAGCAAGAAGCTCAGCAGTACTGACAATGCGAAATTTCAAGAGGACCCTCAAAAAAAGGAATAACGGAACCTTTAAACTTTCAAAATAATTTATTAAGAAAAGGAAAACTAAATCAGGTTTCATCAAGAAACTCCAAACAGCACGTATACACTAACATAGCCGAATGAGACGGAAACAGAAAACGATAAGCCGGTCCACATGAAATAAGCAAAAGAGCTTTGGGCAAGACTCGCATTTCAAACAAAAAAAAAACGTGTAGGCATGGCTCACCATTCGATGCTCAACAAGGAAACGAACGGTATCCCGCACTCCTGACGATATAAGATTGGACGTGAACCCAAGAAATATCTTGCATCTAATGGACTGCCTAAAACCTAGTTTTCTCTCCTCGTCGCTACAGTCTTGAGTTGGTTCATCATCGGCAAGGCTCCAATCTAGCTTCAACCAAAAGAAGAAAATGCACGCGTAAGTACAAAGAAAGAATAAAATCAACAGGCAACTGCACAAAAAACATTTGTGTCTAGTCACCATCGCATTCACGACATCAATCGCATCCCCGAGATTAGAAGCCTGAAATCCAGTTGATACCATCGATCTGAGGAGCTCCGGGTAGTTGACTCCACGATTAAAATCATAGCCTGCAATCTTCTCAAGATTTCCTTCAACAGTTTCAGATTCCTTGAAGACAATAGACCGGACAGAGGCGAGAAGCTGTTGTTCATCTTGCAACCGTTCTCCCATGACAATCAATTTTTTTTTTTTTTTTTTATTTTTGCAGAACAAAGGAATGTTCTAGCTTAGGCTTTCCACTACCGAGTGGAAGATGGGTTTCCGCACGAGTTTCCAGAAATCTCTGAAAACAAAAATAGATTTCTCGAGTACTAAAATCCGCAAAATAAAACAACGACAGACGCCTTCTAGTTATCAAGAACGTAGAAGTTTGCAGAGTGTCAACTTACAAACGCTAACAGCAATCTCGCTCAGCACTTCTCTTGAGAAAGAAAAGAATTTGAGGAGAGAGGAAGAGAGAGTGAACAGATAAATTAGCGGCCAAAGCTGTGGCTAGACAGCAAGAATCTTCCCAACCGAGTAGCTTTGAGATCGTCAGCTACGGCTGGAACTACACTCGACCTTAGTGCAAAACGTACAAGTTGTGTGTCGGGTTTCGCCTTGTATCAGGAGACGGGGAATCAAAAAGGAAGAGGCGCCGGAAGGCGCCGCGCTGCAACAATCTCGAATCTCTACAAAATCAATTTTTTAGTTTATTTAGGCTATTCTTGTTGAAAATTTATACGTCAAAAACATTCTACATTTTTAAGAAGCTTTCAATATAAAATTTTATTAATGCCCTAAAAAAAATTATATGAAAATTTTTAAATTTCCTTTAGAAGTTTGTTAGGCATCTTTCAAGGAAATGAATAGAAATTATTAATTAGTTTCATACATTATGTACTTATCCAATAATTTTTAAATAAAATAAGATAACAAATATAAAAATTATCTTAAAAAAAATTGGTAATGTTAAATAACTCTTTTTGCGATTTAAGGGAGATTATTTTCATCATTTTCATTAAATGATATCTAATTGAACAATAAGGTGCAAAAAAACAATACAATATGAAATAACAATAATGGTTTATAAGAGCGAGTTAATATGTACAAAAATAAATAGATAAAACGAGCATATTACCTCTTGGGATGACAAAGACCTGTTGAACAACTTATGCAATATGCCCGCACTTTTTACATCTATTCAATATGCCCATTGTACAAGAGATATAAATCGGTTTAAACGATATTGTTTTCTATATATATATATAAAAACTACATGAAACATGGATTTATGTAAAAATGCAATCAACATTAATTTGTTGTTTCTTCTGCCTCACTTTTTATTTGGATAGGTTTTACAACTAAAATGCTATTCCCCAGTTTCATAATTCTAACCACGATCAGATAGACAAGTTGGCATTGAAAAACAATTATACATATCGAGTTGCAAGAGTAGGAAACCAATGATTATGAATTAAGCTTATGTTAATGAAAGGGTTAATTTATTTGTCAATTCAAATTCATTTTGTTGTGGGTATAACTATTTTTATAAGTTTGAACTTATGATTATGGATCTAAATCACAAATTTTGTTCTAGGCGAAAAGCTCGCTCAAGTAGCACTAAGAATAATAGATTCAACAATCTATGTGTAAGCTTTCAAACTCATCTAATTTTTCAAGTTGAAACCTAGTGGTATACAAATGTTTGTTAATGTGAAATGTTAATTTTAAGTTATCTTTAGTGAGTATGCATTTTCCTTTTAAGGCAAATTGTTCTATTTGGCCATTGTTAGATTCATATTAATCCTTTGTAGTGATTGAGATGGACATAAATTTCAAAACATGAGTTTAGAATGTCCAGGTTAACATGAGTTAATTACTTAAGCCTAACCACTCAATTGAACACATTCTAAGAGATTTGGAAACTTACACAATATTTTCTTGACATATCAATGGATATTGATAACTTAGTATGCCTAAAAACCAATGCTTAATAGAGTGCGGCTTTAACGTTTAGTTTGAATTCTATCTCCGCATAAACCAAACAAAAGATTGGTATATGATATCAAATGATAATATCATCAAAACCAACTCACATCTAAAAATTTCATAATGACATGAATATCAAATTTGGAGTTTGATTTACGCAATTCATCTCCCACAAGCTATTAAAATAATTTCATTAATATAGAGTTTGTCTAGGAGACAACACTCCTTGGTCAGAGATCAAGTAACCTCGAGTATCCAAAGTCTAGATACTAAACATTGAAGACAAATTTAGACTTTCCTTGGGTATTCAAAATTATTCCACCCCATTTAGCTTAGATCTCCTAGTCGAACACTCAAAAGCATAATGACCTTGGCATGCACATTTATAACATGCATCTTCTTTTTCTCAAACCTAGTTCATATGGATTAAACCCTAGAATTTAACAAGGAAGTTTGAAAGAATTTGAGATAATGAATTAGATCTTCTTTCTCTCAATAACTCAAAGAGTTTTGCTTTCATGAATTCGAAGGATTTCCAAGTTAGTTTATGCTTGGAGATTTGCTTAAGACCCTTAAAAGAAGATGTTTCATAATATAGGAGAAAAGTCATTAAAAATTGCTCTAACCCATGATTAAATATTCATTTTCCAATGACCAAAAATCGACTTCGAACAGTTCTATTTTTTGAATTCATATAGCCTAATGATCAATCATACCGACAACCCTACATTTTAGAAGTTTTGGTAAATCCTGATGATAGATCATGCACTATAGATGATTAATCATGCTTTATAATGTTTTCTTTCTGCATTTTGGATGATCAATCATGCTATATAATTTTTCCATGTATGATCGAACATTGAAAGTCAATGATTGATCCTTTTCACCAAGTTATAAATAAGACTTCAATTTTAATCCTTTTCAAGATATAATAGATTCAAAACTCGGCGAAATTTTGTAGGATACTGTCAAAGACATTTTTAAAGTCTTTTCATGATCGGTATGGTTCAAAAGAAAGAGTTTTGAGTTTTAATTGAAGTTTATATTGGATGAGAATTTTTGGTATAATTATAAAACTCTGATAAAACACGTATATGGTGATTTTAAGTATAGTTTTAAAAATATGAATGACATAATGCTTCGTTGGTACTAATTCAAGCTTTGAAAGATGGATGACTACTTTGACATTGCTAGAATTCTTGAGTTATAGACTTTTATCTTAAACCTGTATTCTTCGATTATTCTTCAATTACTTATGAATGTCTTGAGTTATAGACTTTTATCTTAGACCCTTATTCTTCAAGTATTTTTTTTTCTTCTATTGTCTTAATGATAATGTTATCAACTATTTGTTAGATTTAACTAACAAGGCTATATTTGAAAATATTGTATTGAGTTGGTGACATTAAAAAGTACAACATCGAATGAGTGTTTTAAGGATTGATATCAACCCGGAGAGGTGACTAAGTCAGGTTAAACCAAGGTGAACAATGTTTGACCCACCCCACTTTGACCCTAGATAATGACAACAAGAGGGCTAACACATCTGATCAATTTGGTCCCAAACCCTCACTTATTTTGCCTTGCATAAAAATTTGGATCCATTGAGGAGATATAGCATTGGAAAAGCACTAGAGACTTAGTGCGTGAGTATTGTTCGTATCAACAACCTTCTTCCTCTCCATACTTCGGAGACACTCATTGAATATGTAGAGTAGAATAATTGATTTAACATGATCAATCTAGTTTTAGATAAAAAAAAAAAGTTTAAATTTTGTATTTGACATCTTATTTTATTGGAAATTGATTGGATACATATGATAAAGTATGAGATTTATTAATAATTTTTTTTTATTTCCTTGAAAAAATGAATTACCTACATGCCTTGTTAGTGCCTCTTCCAGGAAACGCTAGAAAGGCATTTCTGGTAGAAATATATTTGCAGGGATCATTAATGCCCCTAGTTTCTTGAAAATATTTTTTTAGTTATAATTTTTTAAGTAAGATTTTCTTGCTAAGATGGGTTGAAAAACCATGTGAATTTTTTTTTGCATAAGTATTTAACAATTGATGTTATAATACTTTCAACACGATGCAATTTTTCATGTTAATTTTGTATTCGAAATTTTATTTTACTTAAAAATTTATTGAATATGTAAGTTAATATATGAGATTGATTATTAATTTCTATTTATTTCCCTTAAAAAGGCGTCCATTTAATTTTTCTTGAAAATTTCTAAATTTTCAAATGAAATTTCCTAATAAATCACTAATAAGATTTTATTTAAAGTTTTCTTGAAAATATGTATCTTATAAAAAAAATATTTCCAATTTTTCCAAAGATATAAATTTCCAACGAAGGGCACTAACGAGCCCATAACAAATTTTTAAAAGTTTTTATGTAATTTCCTAGTAAGCCACCGATACGAAAAATTATTGAGGAGACAGAAACGCGGAAACTCCAAAGAGACGCTTACACGGGAGAGGCTTTGACCACCTTATTTCTCCAAAATACCCTTTTCCTTTTTTACCATTTCCAACCAGTCAACGTCATCTTGTCGGGGTATTGTAGTACGTTTATAATTTAATTTAATAAAAACACGAGTAAAAAGTCGTCTTTGAACTTTCGTCGCTTGCCCTTGCCAAATGCAACCTCCGAAGAGAATGTCGTTGATTGATTCATTCTCATAAATATCTGAAAAAGATTTCTTCTTCTTCTCGGAAGATTTGAGTGAAGATCATCCCTTCGTGCCCTAATTTTATTGGGAGCTGTGTGTTTCGCGTTTCTGAGTCTCGGATCTACCCCACTGGCCTTATTGGTGGCACATCTCGGGCTTAAGCGTCTCGATTCTATCGTATTTCCCGCGGAAACATAGGATTTCGGCGGCTCTGACCGGCCTCCTCTTTTACCTCCGAAGACTACTGAAGTCGTGGGTCTTTGTAAGGTTTTCTTTCGTGATACTACTTAAGGCTGGCTTCCTGTGCTTTAATCAGCTGTGAGATTACCGCCATCGACCTTTCTGTTTTGAGGAATTGGCAGCTGATTTGAGGTCTTCTTCCCTAATTTTTTATGCGAGAATTGTTTTTTTTTCGTTAAGATCCCCGCTGTTTACTCCATCTCTTCCTTGGTTAACGGCTCAAGTGCGGGCCTGGTGAACATCAGTGCCAGTAGCCGTGGTATTAGAGTTTTTAAGTGCCTGCCAGCGTTTCTCGTGAATCAAGGTATACATGATATTACAAGTCGCCGAGAAAGCTGCGTTTTAGTGCATTACTTTTTTTTGGGAAGCGAACCGACTTCCATTTCAATTTTACCCTGGAGAAAGAGAGGAATGGTCGAGTAATGGCACATAGCAAGGCCTTGAATCCACTTAGAGCTGCAGAGAACGCAATTGACTCCATTGGGCTGGGTTATGATATTGCTTCAGATCTTCGGCTCAAGAGCTGTAAGAGAGAACAACCAGATCCATGTTTAATTGAGCTAGACTATGATCAGGTTCAAGACATCGTTTTGCCTGGTGGCATTACAATGAAGAGTGTTCCAAAATCGATAAAGTGTGATAAAGGAGAACGGATGCGATTCAGGTCCGATGTTCTTTCATTTCAGCAGGTCAGCAACTTTTTCAATTTACTTTTCTCCTGATATATTGTTGCCTCAGTACACTTTTGGTGATTATACGTGAAGGTTATAGTTGCCTTGGTGGATGAAATTCCTTTAGCCAAGGTCCCTTGTGGATGATCCAACTTTTCATCAAGTTGGCCAAAAAATGGGTCATTTCTCGGATAGTTGTCCTCGGTCGATGATTTTACCAATCTGTTAGAGGACAATTAATGCTTGGTTTCAGGTTTGCAGCACTGAATGCCTGTTCAAAGAGTTCCTCGAAGAAATTTGTCCCATTCATCTTCCTGTTTGTATTCTTCTTCCTCTCTCTACTAAAATTTCTCATTTCACAAAAGATAAAAAGTTACCCCTTCTTTGGAGGTTTAAGCTTTCAGTTAGTGCCGTCCCTTGAGCATAGCATGGAAAACTGAAATGATTAACCAGTTTAGGCAATTGAGTAGTCTCCTTCAGTGTGAGTCACATGTATATACTTTTCATGTGAAGTAGGTTAATATGTAAAAATTATACTGATTCACTTCCTGATTTGTGTTTTTTTAGATGTGCGAGCAATTCAACCAGGAATTATCATTGTCCGGGAAAATTCCATCTGGCCTTTTCAATTCCATGTTTGATTTTCCGGGTTGCTGGCAGAAGGATGCAGCCAGCACCAAGACTCTAGCTTTTGATGGATGGTTCATTACACTCTACACTGTTGCCCTAGCAAAACCTCACATTGTACTTCGTGATCATGTTAAACAAGCAGTTCCATCCTCATGGCATCCTGAAGCTTTGGCCAGGTGATCCTCATAAAGCTGTTGCTACATGTCAATTGGACCAAAAATGGCATGATTTGTACTTCATCAATGTTATCCCTATATGATTGAGATTCATTCTACAAGAGCTCTTAGCATATCTCCCATGTGAATGTTAAGCATAAAGGACCCTTTGTTAGATACTGACAATAATAAGGATATGAATTCCCTTAATTCTACTTCTTTTGTCCAAAGCGATTCGTTTTGGATTTATAGAAGTGGATATTGATGCTAGTGTCCGTCCAAAAGAATAAACACAATTTTTTGTATCCCACATTTCCTTGGTTGAGATTGGGTCCTTTGATTATTTAAATTATGGCCGCATGTCCTTAAAATAAAATAGAATAAAAAAAGAAAAACCCTTTTCTAAGTAGAAAATATATGAGCCGTGTCCATTAGAGAATGATTAGCAGAAGTCAGGAACCTTTTTTTCAACTGGTAAGCTCAGTATCTTGCAAGCTCAAATGATTGCAGAAGTCAATGGTGGATGCAAGATGATTCACCCACTAACATCTCCACTCACGTCCTGGCCTAAGTAGACATCCAAGTTGGAGGTGTGAGTACTTGTGTATGCCATTGATATGTGGGGCTCATACCTACCGACACCCTCCTTCTTGCATGAGCCTAACCCGATGTGAGATTCAGAGACCATACAGATGGGCCACTTAAACGGTTGTAGTTTTGGGCTTGGATTTGCACCGGTTCCATCATAAGTTGGGGTAGTTTCTCCCAAATTGGCTAGCCTAAATTTTTGGGGAAAATTTTCATCTCATGCTATATCTTTAGTACCTGTAGCATGTGCTTGCCTAAAGTATACCATCAGGACAATTTCTAATAAACCTTTCTTTTATGTTTTACAGATTTATTGAGAGATTTGGTACCCATGTTGTTGTGGGTGTCAAAATGGGAGGGAAGGATGTTATATATGTGAAACAGCCCCACTCATCAACTGTTCAACCAGCCGAAGTTCAGAAAAGACTGAAGGAGTTAGCTGATAATAGGTTTTCTGATGCAAATGGACAGTTTGGTGTAGATCCGGAAGAAATGTATGGAAGGGATAGGGTGTGTATCAGACCTTTTTTACAATCTTCCTTGTTTAAGCAATAGGGTTTTAATGGGTCTCGAAGGTTGACTGCAAAAGTTACTGGTGTGACGAATGGCAGACCCTTATTTTTTCACTAGAAATCTCATCTGGAAGTTTCTGTGTCGAATTGGCAAATATAACCAATTCTGAATACATCTCTTCCATGTCTGCTTGGTGTCCTACCTGAATGAAACGAAGTTGATGGATGCATCCAAATCAACTAGAACCAGTAACAGTTTCATTATTTAAGCGCACCATTTCTGATGGTCTTTGTCATTGTCTGTTAATTTACTCTCATTACAGTTCAGGTGCATAAAAAATAATTGTTCATGACTTGAAAATAATACTAGCTACAGGAATAAACAAACATGTTAATTGTGAAGTTTACCAGGGGAAAGGCTTGTGTATGTTTTACTATGGAAGTTGCATTTAACTACTTTTGTAAATTTCTGTTTCCAGTATGATCTTAAGGAGCAAAGGCTGAGGTTTGCTGGCTCGAGCCCGTCAAGATCTTACTCAAACAAGGAGGTAAATTTTGCACTCTGGGTTTTGCAAATCTGAAAATCTATTCAAGTGAAAATTATTTGTTTGATCTTTTGGATACTCTAACATTTCATTTGCAGGATGTCCTTAGAATGTATAAAAGGCGAGGTGGCAGTGACATCAAGGACTTGTGCCATTATGAGTGGTTAGAAACAGTTCAATTTCAACCTGATGTGATCTCAATGACCTTTGTTCCAATCACATCTCTCTTGAATGGAGTTCTTGGGAGTGGATTTTTGAGTCATGCCATTAATCTCTACTTGCGCTGTGAGTGATAGTTCTCATTTTACCCCCCTTCACATAACAGGGATCAATATAATCAATTTTATGTTGTGTGCTTTTCATGTATGTTTATTATAGATAGGGGTGGGCATTGGGTCGGATTTTACAGGGAACCCGACCCGAAAAACCCGGGTTCAGGTTTCTAATTTCATCCTGAGGGTTGGAGATTGGGTGGGGAAAAAGCCCATCGTGTTTAGGGTCGGGGACGGGTTTTCCTAAACCCGATCAGAACCCGACCCACATATGGGACAGAAATATAAAACGGGGTTGAGACGGGTTGGGTTTAAATCAGGTTTACAGGGGCTGGGTGGGGACAGGGTTACTCACTTAAACTCACTTAAACCCTTATAACTCCTACATTACACCTCCTAATTACATGAAACTTGAACTACATAAAGTATCAAACATACTGTAAAAGATAAGACTTCATAGGAGAGGTGCAGGTAGTGGAAAATTACCATACTACCCTTCTAGAATATTTTTCAACACTTATAAACAATGATCATGCTTGTGTATGTGGGTTTGTCTAGAGCAACAATTATGCTGGACAAGTTTTATTCGTTTTGTGTTAGTCATATGTTCATGTCAAGATTTGTAGGCTTTTTTATATGCAAATATTCGACGTAACTGTCATTTTGTCTAAAATTTAAGATGGCTGAAAAAGATAAGACTATTCCTAGGAGAGGTGCAGATAGTGGAAAATTACCATACTACCCTTCTAAAATATTTTTCAACACTTATAAACAATGATCATGCTTGTGTATGTGGGTTTGTGTAGGGCAACAATTATGCTGGACAAGTTTTATTCGTTTTGTGTCAGTCGTATGTTCATGTCAAGATTTGTAGGCTTTTTTATATGCGAATATTCGACGTAACTGTCATTTTGTCTAAAATTTAAGATGGATGTACTTGACTTGTCTCACTGCTTCTTTATTTAGTTAAGAACAAAATAAAGTATGAACAAGAAAAAAAGCACACAAAGAAAAGGTGCTCTCTTTTTTTATTTATGAAAATGATGTATATATTAACAAAAAAAACTAACCAGAAAAAAGAAAGAAAAGGTGCTCTCAATGTTTACTAATGTCCACATCTTTCTTTTTTTTTTATAAATTTTTTGAATGATGTCATGTTATGGATTCTAACCTCACCAATTTGTATAAATATACACCTCCAGATGAGGGAAGATGATTATCCTTCTTTTGTCCACAACTAACAGAAGTCTAAAATCTCCTTTAATTTCAGACAAGCCTCCAAAGGAAGAGCTTTCCCAGTTTTTGGAATTTCAGCTGCCAAGGCAGTGGGCTCCAGTCTTCAGTGAACTTCCCCTTGGCCCCCAAAGTAGGCAACATAATAATGCTTCTCTTCAGTTCAGTTTCTTGGGCCCAAAGATTCACATAAATACTAGCCAGGTAAAATGCTTGCATCTGCTGTATTATCATCCTTAACTGGACAATGCATAAAGATTCAAAATCTTCCTGACATATCAGAAGCTATGGGATACAAATCTTCCTGTTTTCTGCATTTCTTAGCTTTCTATTCACTATTTTTAGAGGTAAAATTTCACAGTACAACCGGTGAATTCTGAAGAGAAGTACAAGACTTTTTTGTTCCATCTTCATCTTGTTTGTGGACCATATACTGGCCTTTGTGTGAAATGCAACGTAAACCACTCATAACCCTTTGAGCCTTTCTTGGGATTGTATCATGGTCACCAGTTTGAGTTCCTGCCAATTACAAGGGTATGTTTCTGGTATAAACATCCATGAGATTTGCAGAAAGGCCATACATATCCTATCCAATATCATTGAGATTCTCCTGCTCTCTTCTCCCATCCTTCCTTTGACCTGCATCTTTCTATTTTAATTTTAAACCCATTATCAGATCGATTATTCAGTTATGTGGAAAAGAAAAAAAATTCAGTTGTTACAACTATTGATAATCATTTCATATTGATTTCTTGGATCCCAATCATACGAAGAAATGAGTAGGTTATTAATTCTGTAGCTATTAGTTAGGGTTCAGTCTTTCAATTGTGCTGTTGTTGTTTCCACCTAGGAATATTTATTCAACCCTTAATAATTAGAAAGAATCAGATGAAACTCCATATCATGATGCTCCGGAAACAAGTAGGGTATGTTGGTGAAGTGATGGTAACCAAGCATCTATTTGACCACAATACCTTCTTATTGGAAAATTGTTCCTGGTCAGCTCATTATGTTTTTTTCTTTAGTTTTTTGCTTCCTTCACTCAAAGGGTGGCAAATCAGATTTATTGATTTTAAATTAAATTGTTTGTCTGTTCCGTTAGTCGACTTCCCTTCATCTCTTTCGATGCTGGTGAGTAGTGTTTATTCATAGCAAGAAAAGGATGCATGGGGGTGTAACAAAATGGTGCTAAGACGAGGCCATTACTAGCTTGTCCTTATATTTATCATCCTTCCCAAAATGATTTGGTAGTTTCTGCATTCTGTGAATCCTTCTGCAGGTTGATGTGGGAATGAGGCCAGTGACAGGCCTCCGTTTGTACCTCGAAGGAAAGAGAAGCAACTGTTTGGCTATTCATCTGCAGCACCTCTCGTCCCTGCCCCAAACTTTCCAACTCCGCCCTGACACAGATCATAACTTTACCGGTGAGTCCTGTGACAGGAGGTACTACGAGCCGGTCCAAAGGAAAAACTTCTCTCATGTGTGCACTGCACCTGTTGAAACCGATGAGGAGGATACCATTGTCACTGGAGCACAGTTAGAAGTATCTGACTATGGCTTCAAAAGGATACTCTTTCTACGGCTTCGCTTCTGCACTGTCGTTGGGGCCACTACAGTCCGGAGGGCTGAGTGGGATGGTTCACCAGGTCTGGGGCCAAAGTCGGGTATTATATCAATGCTGATGAGTGGCCACTTCTCGATGGCTCAGAAGCCTCCTCCACGGCCTGCCGATGTGAATATAAACTCTGCAGTATATGCCGGAGGCCCTCCAGTGCCAGTTCGGGCGCCGAAACTGCTCAAGTTTGTTGACACAACCGAAATGGTGCGTGGTCCACAGGATAGTCCTGGGTATTGGGTTGTTTCCGGAGCTAGGTTACTTGTGGAAAAGAGTAAAATCTCGTTGCGAGTCAAGTACTCGCTCTTGACTGTAGTACCAGAGGAAGAGTTGTAGAGTTGTAGAGTTGTAGAGTTGTAGGGTTGAAATGGGATCATTCATTTGACACATTCTTTTTAATGCACGGTCAAAGGGTACAAGGGAATGTAAAGAGAAAATAGTGGTGGAGAAATTTACAAAAAGGTGGAATTGGAAGGTCTGGAGGGAGTGAGGGGTTGAAATTTGCTTTGTACATGTTACATTGTTTGCTTGTTCATCTTTCACATTTGTTGTCTGTATTTTCTAATAGCCTATCCTTCTACCATCTGTGAAATGTTTGCCTTTCTGAGGCCCATCCATTTATTCAAAAACTCGAGCATTGGCAGCAAATCTTGAATGGAAAAGCAAGAGGTGCTACTCTTTAACAAAAACATTATCACTTTTGTGGTATTAGATATTATAGATTGATAAGTTATACAAGGGGGAGTTTTGTCTGACAATATTTATTTGTTTTTATTAAAAATGGTGACTTATTCTAAAATATTAAATTAAGACACCTATATTTATACAATCACCATTTTTAGAAACTAAAAAATAAATTAATGTGTAACATGTACAAAGCAAATTTTTAGAAAAAATATTTAATTTTTTAGAAAAAATATTTAATTTTTTAGAAAAAATATTTAATTTTTTAGAAAAAATATTTAATTTTTTAGAAAAAATATTTAATTTTTAGAAAAAAATATTTAATTTTTAGAAAAATATTGGTTGATAGGTAATTGATGTTTCTAGTGGCTTTTTCGGGTGTTTCGGGGGAGAATCGAAAGTAGTTACCCAAAAAATCCGAGTTGGTACATCTTAGAGTAGCCTTCCATAGTTGCATGATAGTTCAATCAAATGTGCAAAGATTATTGGTATGAGATCACTATGTAAGAACGAGGGGATCCTCAGTAATCACAAATGCCAAACTCTTGCTCCATTAGCGTTTTGTTATGTGCATTATTCTACACACTTTTTCGTTAGACCCTGGATCTACATTGCCCCTTGGAGCCTAATGGTCAACTTTATTCAGATAAATGATGGTGAAAATTGGAGCAATTTAGTTAGGCTTTTATTTGTTAGATTATCACATATTGGGTGTGTTGAATTTTGGAAAAGAAAATGCTTCATTGACTTATTATAATCAGAGTATATGAACTACAATTAAATTACATTTGTCCCAATTACACCCAAACTCTAACACTTAAAGATAAATCCTAGCATAATCAAATAACTCAATATAAATAGAAGACTAAAACACCTTTAAACTAAAACTCTTCTGTAAGACTCAAAATGCTACTTCACGTGATCATGGTGGATCCCACCAACTCATGTGATCATGGTGGGTCCATATCTTATGGGTTTGGGCCCATCTTCCAACACACTTGGATATGTGACTAGAATGTAGTTGTATTGAATTTATGAAAAAGATAAATACTTTGTTGACTTCATTAACTTATTATAATCAGAGTACATGACTCTCTATTTATAATAGAGGAAGGTAATAGAGTCCAACTACAATAAAACTATATTTGTCCCAATTATACCCAAACTCTAACATTTAAAGATAAGTCCTAGCATAATTAAATAACCCAAAATAAATAGAAGATTAACATGATTAAAATACCTTTAAACTGAAACTCTTCTGTGGGTCCATATCTCCTGGGCTTGAGCCCATCTTCCCACATTCTTAGGTATGTGGGCCTTCTTTGGTCGTGTGGACTTGAGACCATCTTCTGTGGATCCATATCTCATGGGCTTATGCCCATCTTCCAACACTCTTAGATATGTGGATCTTCCTTTGTCGTGTGGGTTTGGGCCCATTTTCCAACACTCCCTCTCAAGCTGGGGTGAGAGAACATCATGAACTCAACTTGCTGCAAATGATGTATACGTTATTTTTGTATAAAACGGTAGTCCTCCATGTCTTCCAACACTCCCCCTCATGTTTGTGCTCTTGTTCATTAGGCTCAGCTAGCATAAGATAAGTGAGAGTAAAATCACTTCAAGCCATATGACATTGCTCCATAATCTAGTTAAATAAGTCATGTAGGATGTTAGGCACACTCCTATCTTCTGTAAGTAGTGTCACTCCTATTAATGTAGGTAGTGGAACTATACGTTATTCCGAAGTGTAATAAAAAAAAAAAACTCCTCCATCACCGTGTCCCTCCCTAGGACAACAACTCTCAAGTGGAAGGAGTAATAAATGCCAATTCATAGGGGTATAACATAGAGTAAGTCATAAACTATTCCAGCACAGTGAAATAACATAGATGTCATTGCGGGTAGTGGATGTAGTAATAAGCTCCTCTGTCATGGTGATGTAACATATACTGAGGCTACCTCTTATTTAATAATAATATCTCATCCAAAGAGAAACAATAACTGCAGTTGAAATGGGCTTGGGCCCATATAACGCGACTATCTTCCAACACATATAATATGAACCAGAATAATAAACCTTTTAAAATGACCCATGAAATACTCCAATGCAAGTATTTCTACCAAATCATATACTAACAAGGAATAAGCGGCTAATACTTCAAAATAATAATCCAGCCATAAAAAAAATATCGAGTCACGTCGAGTCAAATAGTAGACCAATATATTCGAGAAGAAATATGTATAAAACTTGGGTACTTATATTGAGACAGAAACATAAGTGGCCAAGTTGGGTTGACCCGGACCGGATTGACTCGGTCCGAGTTGGTCAGAGTTAACTCAGAATACTGGTGCAGGGTTGCTTGATTAACTCGGCCTGGTCCGGGTTGGGCGGGAACAGGCGCGACGACGCCAAACAGAGCAGACTCAGGAAAATTTAATCACACACTCTTCTTCTTCTTCTTCTTCTTCTTCTTCTTCTTCTTCTTCTTCGACAATGGTGCCAAATAGAGCGGACTCAGAACCAGAGAGCATAGCTGGCGATGAACCAGCGAGAGCGAAGGAGAAGAAATAGTAGTTCTAGCCATAACTTGCTGTCGTTGTCCCCGCTACGCTAAACAACTCGGGACAACAGCGAAATAGTGATGGCAGAGCACTGAATATTCTTCCAAATAGAGTGGTGCAATAAAAACCAGAGAGCAGAGAGCCGTGCAAAGTCCGTTAGTCTCCGGAAATGGCAGAAAATAAACCCTGGCAGACACATCTCTGTAAGATACAACGATATCTGAGAGATAGCAACAAGAAGATCTCTCACAGAGTAGTGATATCCGGGGCTTAAACTTTCCAATGACATTCCAGCGTGAGTCCAACGATTTGCAAAGTTTTCGGCAGAGGAAATAATCCAATGAAATAATTTTGGAACGACAGCAAGACAAAAACAACAACGAAGATATGATTTTGATAAAGAAACCTTCGGCTTGACAGCAGTCGGGACCTTCTGAAATAAACAGAGCGTCGTCGGATGGCAATCTTCTAGACAACAACGCAAAATAATTTTTCGAAGATAGGTGGCAACAACAACTAGAAAGTCGGATTACAGTAGATGACGCAGATAGATCTTCCAGAAATAAACCTTTTGATGATAGGACCAAAGGACTTTCAAAGATTAACAACCATTTTTTTGTCTTTGCACGAGAAATAGAACTAAAGAAGTTTTTTCCCCGACGCTAAACGAGGCACGAGAGCAACTTCAGAGACAGAGATCATCACGGTCGCCGATCATGAACCAGAAATAGAATAACAATAAAGAGGTGAAAAACGTAAATAACGGGTGTGGGACTGAAAAAAATAAACACGAACCTAAACTACTAGAGAGAAAATATCAAAAAATAATTACATTACCTATGTGGATTGACCCGTCAACTCACAGAACCTGCTCTGATACCATGTTGAATTTATGGAAAAAAAAATAATTCATTGACTTATTATAATCAGAGTACATGAACTTCTATTTATAATAGAGGAAGGTAGTAGAGTCCAATTACAATAAAACTACCTTTGTCCTAATTACACCCAAACTCTAAGACTTAAAATAAGTCATAGCATAATTAAATAACTCAAAATGAATAGAAGATTAACATGACTAAAACACCTTTAAACTGAAACTCTTTAGTGGGTCCATATCTTATGGATTTGGGCCCATCTTCCAATATTATTAGATATGTGGGTCTTCTTTGGTCGTGTGGACTTGAGCCCATCTTCTGTGGATCCATATCTTATGGGTTTGGGCCCATCTTCCAATACTCTTAGATATGTAGGCCTTCCTTAGTCGTGTGAGCTTGGGCCCATCTTCCAACAAGGTGTTGGTTGTGGAACCATGCATTGTCAATATGCTACAACATTATACAATATTATGTTAGTACAATACATAAGATAATGATCACTAATTAGGTAATTGGGGATTGCTTCTTGATTTCACTTTATTTTGTCTTTTTGAGGTGGACACAATTGCATAAATAGATTAAGTCGAGAAGAAGACTACTTTAGTGAATTCGTATTTCAATGAAGTCCAGAGATTTTTATTCCAAGAAAGACTTACCCTAGGGGGAAAATAGTTATTTTAAAAGAAATTATGATTATACTCTAAATTATGAATATTTTAATTCACATACATAAATTTATAAATAATACTTTAAAAAATAATATTATGAATATTATATTTAAATATTTTTGCTTTAAAACTATAGGAATGGATCCCACATTGTTGAATATCATGTTTAGGATCAAACTCTAATTTTAGAAAGACATCCTCTAGCTAGAGTTTGAGTGAGATTAGGAGATAAAAAGGAGGAAATCCACTTAGAATCACACCTCGACTCTATACACATATTGAAGAAATCAAACCAACCATTGAATAGAATCTACCTCATCTCATGAGACAGGGATCCGCCCTCAAGGAGTGATAGCAAAAGAGGATTGGTGGGCTTTATGCAAAGGAGGACAAATTTCTACAAAGAGATAAATATCTCAACTTTTGTTTTGAAAATTATATTTTTTTATTAATATTTAAAATTTTATTTATTACTAGGCCAACATCTCATGCCCTAATATAAATAGTCTAACCTCTTGTTAGGTTCCATGAAGAACTGAGGGAGGGTAAGTATATTTTCAAAAGAGTCAATCTCATAATGAACACATACAGATATAGAGTGGTTCACGACCCAATGGTTCAACAAGGTTCTCCAGCCTAAACCCATAAAAAAAAAAAAATTAACAGGTAACTAGGCTATCTAGCCAAGACCCACATAGAGTTTATCAACAACAAACTATAATTGAAAGTCGAGATCCACTACTAGAATTTTCAGCTCCTCAATAACAGTTGCAAAGGCTCTTCCTTTGAGTTATGTTGAAGGAACAATTTTGCCTACATAAGGCTTAACCAACCATAAGCAAGGATTACATGCTACAATCCAGCTTGGTGTACAAGGCTTCTCAATAGATATATTTCATGTTACATGCATCAAATAGAAGTACAACCAATCTCAAAAGCCCAATTTATGTGGGAGCAGCTCAATAAGTCCTTAATTGACTTGACTTCAAAGTTTAAAGTTCAAAACAAAATTTTGTATTGGTTTTCAAATGAGAAGTATTCAAAGCAGCTCAATATGTGTATGGTATTGAAGTTTCGAGGTACAATATCATTTGAACATCGTAAATGATTTTAAAGAAGAAGATCACTCGTTTAATTCCACTTGAACAAGTTCAATTAACTGATTTCAAAGTAATGCATGGAGAAACTTGGATATTAGAAATTCAGCCCAAAATCATTAATGATCATGCATGTGCCATAACAAATCCTTATTATAGGATAAGTGATATGATTTCAAAGTAATGGTGCACTGATTCTAGGAAGGACTGAGATAAGTAAACAAAATCAAAGTAATAGTGCATCAATACCTAACTTACTATGGAGATGGCTTTTGAAAGACATGAAACCAAACTCCAAATGTAACTTCAAAGTATATTCGCCTAGGAGTTATCATGAAGGCCTCTTTAGAGACAAGCTCTCTCACCCACTTATTGTTCGGGTAAGACCAACTTAAATAGATAAAATCTCAATGTTCAAAAATTGAATCATTGAGTTGAGAGTGGAACATTTTTGTCCTTTTACATAACTTGACGAAAATGTACTAGAACATTACGAGAAAATACTAGAATGTTGTTGTTAAATCTGCTAATCAATTAGATAGATCGCTTATGGGGGGTGTTTAATCTGGAGATGAACTTCAGCCGCATTACTCAATTCATCTCTTGACGTCGTTAGTGGTGCACCAGCGTTCGATTCATGTTGATGAATTAGATAACACCTACGGTATAATTTCCGGATTTTGGATTATGTAGTAATTTGGAAATCATCTGAATGAAGCGAGCGGGACGCATCGAACCATACCGTCAAATTTTTTTTCTGTCTCTCCTTCTCTCTTCTCTCTCTCAGTCTCCTTCTTCTCTCGGTCTCTTCTTCCTCTAAATTTTTAATTTCCCTCTCGACCTCCATTTCCCTTCTTCCTTCTCTCTCTCGGCCTCCCTTTCCCTTCTCCCTCTTGGTGCGAACTTCCTCTCAACCTCTCTCTCTCTCTCTCTCTCTCTCTCTCTCTCTCTCTCTCTCTCTTTCAAAAATTGGTTTTTTGACACCTATGGGGCCGCCGAATGCATGGAATTATCAAATGCATTTTATCTTTATTTGGAAACAAATAAGATCATCATGTCCTTTGTTGATTGGTTCATGCAAACCAGACTAAAGCAAGCAGAGAAACGACCCTTAGTTTCATCCAATGCCCCCACTCTTTCTACCCTCATGAAAGAATGGCACCTTATGTCTGGCATCAATATCCGATCAGTACATCCTCCTACTGATCCAATCTGACTTGAATTTCCAAGTCCCTCAGGGAAATCCCCTGATTTTGTGGAAGCTGTTGCTTTTGTCAATCCTGAAATATCCTTGAATCCTATAGTTCAGATCAGGAGATAAAACAACTTTACCAATTTAAATCACCAAACGATAGGCCAACAGCTAACTCGTATTGAAGATTTATTGGATAATGAAACTCCTGAGAAATATTGTCAAAATCCTTTTGACTTATCTTATCGAAAATTACTTTTGTTGATGAATGATAAACCACTCATCAAACCACCTGTTCCAATTAGGAACTTTAAATTGGATAATAATTCTGAAGTTGTGGAAGAATTATTATTTAGGCTTGGCAAATTGAATCTATCAGATGATCAAATCAAACAAGCCCAGCAGGCCCATGATACCCAAGCTGATATGGTTAGAAAAGGTCTCCATATTTTGGAAGCCGAAGAATCTCATGATGAAGAAGATTCTTTATCGCAAAATAATACTGAAGATTTAACTCCTTTAGCATATTCTGATTTTGATGTTGGTCAAACCCAAAATCCTACAATTTTGGTTTAACTAATATTAGACAGATTGAAGAAATTCTTCAAGAAATGATTCAAGACCAACCGAGTATTCAAAAGTTAGATTATTCAAAAAAATCTACTCGGAAATGGGGACTAGATCATAAACTTTATTACCATAGGCTTACACCTTAGGACCTATTGTATGAAGAAAATGTGTATCTAGATCAAAAAGCTTATGATGGCAAAACCATCCATGAATGGAATATAGATAATGGAATATCAAATAATGGAACATTGTCAACGGATGCTAATGTATGCTACCATCTGTCGACAACATAAAAATTCAGATCAAGGAATAGCAGAAATGTTAACTGGTGGGTTCTCTGGAATCCTCAAAGGTTGGTGGGATAATATCCTAACCAATGCACAACATCATGAAATTTATAATGCAAAAAAGGTTATAAAAACTGAAGCTGGTCCAACCTACCTTGGCGATGACGATGCAGTTTATACCTTAATTTCATCATTTTATTGGAAATCTGACTTCCCAAACAGATAAGGGAAGAGAGGTTTTGCAAAATTTACGTTGTCGAACTCTTAGCCATTTCAAATGGTATAAGGATGTTTTCCTCACGAAAGTTATGCAAAGACCTGATGCCAATAATGAATATTGGAAAGCCAAATACATTGATGGATTACCAACTCTTTTTGCCAGCAAGGTAGGAAAAAAGTTAGGTAATGAGGTAGGAAGTATCAACTACCATCAATATACATATGGTCTCCTTACCAGTGCTATTATCCAAGAAGGACTGACCTTATGTAATGATTTAAAACTTCAGGCTCAACTTAAGAAACAAAATCTTACTGGTAAGCGTGAGCTCGGTGAATTCTGTGAACAATTTGCTAGTGACACAGGACCACCACCTTCCCATCAAAGGAAGGGCAAAGGGAAAGTCTCTCATTCGAAGAGACCAAAACCCTACTCCCAACAGAGTAGGAGATAACCCAAACGACAGTCTCATCAAAAGACTCGTCATGAACCTAGGAGACTTCCTCCTTGTCAGAGACCTCCTCCTAGAAGAAACCCTCCAGACAAAAATAAAATTGTCTGTTATAAATGTGGTAAAATAGGCCACTACTCTAATCGATGCAAAACAAAAGAGAAATTGAACCAACTTCAAATTGATGAAGGATTGAAAATCCAGTTGGCCAAAATTCTCTTAAATTCTGATTCTGAAGATGGTATTGATTATGCCTCATCCAGTCCATCAGAAGATGACCCTAATTGTAGTTGTTCACACTTACAATCTGTGGCCCAAATGCATCAGATTAATGTTCTTACCAATGATCAAAAACTTATGCTAGAGAACATTGATCAAGAGGAAGATCCTCAAACAAAAAGATATTTAATCAAAGAATATATTGAAACAATTCAAAGTACTTCAAAGATACCTCCCATTCAAGGGGTAAAACCTTATTCTTTGAAGGAAATTATTGGTCGCTATGAAGAAACCAAATCTTCAAAACAACCAGTATCCATCTCCTCATTACAAGGAGAAATTAAAGAAATCAAGTTTGAATTAAAAGAATTAAAATCGCTTTATATAAAGCTTGGACAAAAATATGAACAAAGTAGTTCACATAAAGAGAAGAAATCTGAGGAATCTTTTCTTAATCAAATTACAAAAATCATCCATCAAAGATGGCATACTGTTATTAATTTAGTAATTGATCAGAACTTTGTCATCCTAAACTGATAGCTCTGATTGATAATGGAGCAGACTTAAACTGCATCCAGGAAGGGTTGATTCCAACCCAGTATTTTGAGAAAACAATTCAAACTTTGGCTAATGCCAATGGAGACAAAATGAAAATTAAATATAAATTAAATAATGCCTCCATTTGCACTAATAATTAGTGCATTATTACAGACTTTTTGTTATTTAAAAATATGACTCAACAAGTCATATTAGGTACTCCTTTTTTGGAGAAAATTATGACCATTAAAGGCATTGACAACCATGGGATTCATGGTCAGGTTAATAATAAACCTACTTATTTCTCATTCAAATCTCCTCCTCAAATCAGTTTTATAAATGAGATTTCTGAATTGAGAAATGTTAAAGAAAATCAGCTTAGTTTCCTACATAAAGAAATTCAATTTTTAACCCTTGAACAACAGTTGGAAACTATTGCGATAAAAGAGAAAATTAGTTCTCTTCATAAATTATTTACCCACGAAATTTGTAGTGATATTCCTACAACATTCTGGGATCGACATAAATATATTGTGTCTTTACCATATATTGATGGGTTCAATGAAAGAACCATTCCAACCAAAGCTAGGCCTAGTAAAATGAAACATGCTTTACTAGACCTTTGCAAAAACGAAATCCAAAATCTGTTGGATAAGAAATTAATTAGAAAATCTTACTCCCAATGGAGTTGTACTATTTTTTGTGTCAATAAAAATGCAGAGAAGGAACGAGGTGTTCCACGTTTAGTGGTTAATTATAAACCTCTTAATGATTGTTTGATGTGGATTCGATATCCAATCCAAAAAAAAAAAGATTTACTAGACAGATTGTTTTCTGCTCAAATCTTTTCCAAATTTGATTTGAAATCTGGATATTGGCAAATTCAAATCAATGAAAAGGATAAATATAAGACTGCATTCACTATCCCTTTTGGTCACTTCGAATGGAATGTTATGCCTTTCGGTTTGAAAAATGTTCCATCTGAATTTCAAAATATCATGAATGATATATTTGCTCCTTATTCTGAATTTACCATTGTTTATATTGATGATATCCTTGTTTATTCAGAATCTATTGATGCTCATTCTAAGCATTTACATGTTTTTAAAACAATTATTAGAAAACATGGGTTGATGATATCGACACCGAAAATGAAATTGTTTCAGACCTCTGTGAGATTTTTTGGTCACAATATTCACAAGGGAAAAATAGTGCCCATTGATAGAAGCATTGAGTTTGCCTCCAAGTTTCCGGATGAATTACTGGAGAAAACTCAACTTCAGAGATTTCTAGGAAGTCTCAATTATATTGCGGATTATTATCCTCATCTTGCCCAAGACTCCGCAATATTACATAAAAGACTCAGAAAAAATCCTGAGCCTTGGACTCCCCAACATACACAGGCAGTCCAATTAATCAAGAGTAAGGTTAAACAACTCCCTTGTCTTAAGCTAACCAATCCTTCATATCCGAAGGTAGTAGAGACTAATGCCTCCCATATAGGCTATGGTGGTATCTTAAAACAAAGAAATCCATCTGGTAAAGAAGAACTTGTTCGATTTACCTCTAGTAACTGGCATGATGCACAAATTAATTATTCCACAGTGAAACAAGAAATATTGGCATTAATTAAGTGCATTCATAAATTCCAGGATGATTTATTAAATCAGAAATTCCTTTTAAGAGTTGATTGTTCAGCAGCCAAATCAATTCTTAAGAAGGATGTGAAGAATCTTACTTCCAAACACATCTTTGCCAGATGGCAGGAGGAATTAAGCGCCTTTGATTTTGATATTGAACATATCAAAGGAGAATTAAACTCCTTACCTAATTTTCTAACCCCGTGAATTTCTCCAGGGTCAAAATCATGTATAACCTCGCAAGGGGCAATCCACTCCCAATGAGAGGACGTGGTAATCAACAATCCAGAGGCCGAGGCCGAAAGAATCCAAAGAGAGGAAATTCCTCAGACAAGAAGGGCAAAGCCCCAGTGTCGTATAAAGAGACACTTGAAGTAGAACCAGAGTACATTACTCTTCCAGATACGGAAACCATTTTGCTCCTCAATAAAGAGAACTTAGAGGGTACATTGGATTCCTGGGAGATGTTACAGAAATGGCTTGGATACTGTCCTATCCGTGCAGAAAAACGATGGTATTCATTTGAATCCATTTTGGTTCACCTTAATTCCATATCAGTGCATCATACACTGTCAAATGTGACTAAATGGGATAGCCCAAGAGTGTACAGTAAATGTACGATACAAAGATTCATGCATCCCTCAACATGGGGAAAATTTGATTTAGCTAAAGCAGCTAACCTTCCTAATGATAAGGAATTTAACTATTGGGATTATATGGATTCTTGGTATAATACTTTTTATTACCAAAATCCCTTCCATAAACATTCTTGGTTTTTCCAATGGGAAAAGAATGTCTTTCAGAGATCCTTACCTCTACCCAATTGGGTATTTGCTTGGTGGAACAAATTTGGGCCACCCATTTCAATATTACCTGAACCCATTACGGTTCATTTTGTGAAATGGACTCAATCCAGTCCTGAGCTTAAAGCTCAGGGTTATGAAAAAACCCCAAAGAATTGGGAATATCTGATCTTCTTTATGGTATTTTCTTTACCATGGATTTGGAGATGAGATTGTACTACAGACTTTAATGATAAAGGCCTACCCGTATTATTAAGAACATTTCATGTTCGTTGGTGGAAAAATTTCCCCAACATTGATATTAAAGTAGCAGAAATTGGGTTTGCTATCATGCACAATGAAAATAATCTTGGATTGCATAGAGTCCCGGAAATCCATTATGACTCAGACCATTTATTTGCAAGTTTCAGAACTCAATTAAAGAGTTTGATTCCGAATATATCGGAAAAAGATATTATGAAAAAATTATTAGAATCAATGAAGGATTCTATGACTACTCAGTGTAATGAAGGCACATCAGCTCAACCTACCGATGATAACATGTCAGTCTCAGAACCATTGGTTGCAGAAGATGATGACGAAATTGAGGACTTTAACAGTACCGAGTAGGATGATAGTACTCAGAACTCATTACCAGATAGTTAGCCTCCAGAGGATCCTGACGAATATATTAATGCTATGATACATATGTTTAAAGCAACATCTAAAGGAAAATAATTTTGCAGGATATGACTATGACAGACACATCTGTTCCAGATTCGTCGGCCAAGTCCGTCCAAAAGCAACAGAGGATATCTTATCCTTTGACTCACAGTTGGCCAATTTGTCACATCAAGCCAGACTCCTACAGTATCTTTGGTCGGCTATTTTCCATAAAGTCACACCCATGGGATGCCGCCAGTAGCCGCCTTCATCGGATAAGAGTTAAAGCTCTGCGTCAACAAAAGATGCTATGGGATGAAGCCCATCAAAGGTCTTGTTCCAATCTCAATCATGGAGATAAAGATGATAAAGATGACTCGCCTAAAAATCTCAATTATAGAGATGATGACTCACAACCGCCACAATAATAGAGGTTTCTTTCTGTTTTAGTGGTGGATTCCAAATATTGTAGAATCCATTTTAGTTCACTCCGTCGATATAAGGAGTTAGTTTCATTTGTTAAGGCATAACTTGAACACCTTCTTCTTTGTCATCAAGGTTGCCGACTCGTGCGTTTGCATTCCTGAGAGTTTATTGTAAGTACTTTATGATATTGTGAATATAGTGTGATTACTCTTGAGTTTCGTCTATATTATATCTTTCTGCGTTCTATTTATTCTTCCTACTTCCCGTTGTAATTGGTATCAGAGCCATGGAAGGCTAAACCTTGAATATTCAAGTATGAAGTAATCTATTATAAATTTTTTTATATTTTAATCATCAGGGGAGTTAACTTACTTCGCAATATTATAATAATTTATTATTCATCTTCGTTCTTGTTATGATATGGGACGTCACCCAAGTCACGTTGAGGTATGCCCATGTTGTCGTTGTCGTTGCCGTGGATAGGCGTAGGCGTTGAAGGGCCGCTATACTCATAAATCGTTGACAGACGTGTATCTGATCAAGAAGATGATGAACAGTAAATGAATTATGATAAAAGTTTGCTTCGTTCATGATTACCATATAATCAGTTTATAATATGTTTACTTCATACTAGGATATTCTTTCTTCTGTTTTCTTTTACTACTCCTGCTGTAGTGTAGTTAGTGTAATTTCATTTGTTTAACTTTGGTTTTCATTTGTCAAAAACAAAGCATGGCATCTAGTAGTAGGATTACTGGATCAGTTAAGAATGCATCTTTAGTTGAATATAAAGTTCAACAACAATTAAATGATTGGACAATTCCGTCCATTAAACCTATATCAATCTACAAGAAAGGAACCTTCACCCTTTCTAGTACCATGGGAATTAAAACCATGGAACAAACAATCAATCTTGAAAATCAAGATTCCATTCTTAAATTATTAGAGTTAACAAATCTTAATAAGTATCTCGCAGATACTGAGAAGAAATATATGCATATTAGATGCATACAAATTGCGTTCAATCCCTTGACCTTATTAGGGATGAACACATGTCTTTAGGCCATACTTCGTGATGGTCGTTGTTTGAATTGGAAACCCTCATTAATGGGTATAGTTGAAACGAGTCTAAGTAGAGGACCCGTTTACTTTAATGTCCATCCAAACCTTACCCTATCACTAACAGATAGGAATTTGTTAGAATCTATCCAGTTGAGGATTCTAACACAGGGATATAATTTTATTCCTGGAATTGAAACCATTGCAGTAATTGCAAGGATTCATTTCAAAATTATGAATACCTTAGTCCCTAAGGTATTACACTTACCAGATCAAGGTAAGACTATATTAATAGAGACCGATCTAATGAGTGCAAATGTTGCTACTCCAAGGATGATCAATTGGGAGGAAATTCGTTTCCCAGCCAACTGGACTATTCCTCAGGCTGTTCCTCCACTACTCCTGATTAATCGGGATATTGATCAAGTCATCCAATCAGCTGATGGTGACGTGGTAATTAATTTCTAGGACAAGACTCCTTACCGAGTCACGTTACCACCATCATCCCGATATTCGTATGTAGGCCAATCCTCTCGCCTACAGGAATTGGATGCAAAACAATCCATCAAGGATGATTCCTCATTAAAAGGAATCCACCTATCAGACACCCAGATACCTCATGGGGTCTACCGAGAAAGGGAGCATGAAAGGACTTCTCCCACTCCCAGTGAAATGATTGGTTTTACTCTGTGATTATGATTTTCACACCTCAACAAAATTCCTAGGAACCACCACCTTTTGTGGTGGATAGAGCAGCCATTAAAGCTGAATTCTTTCACCCCAATAATCTAAGTTTCAAAAATTGGTTTTTTGACACCTATGGGGCCGCCGATCGCATGGACATCCTCTCAGCCTCTCTCTCTCTCTCTCTCTCTCTCTCTCTCTCTCTCTCTCTCTCTCTCTCTCTCCTCCTTGTCGATGCTCTCTTTTCCCCTAAAAGACCTCTCGCTTTCCTTCAATTTCGCCCATTTCGATTTTGATTTTTGACATTTCGGCGTCGATTTCTTCGATTTCCCTTGATTTCCACATTCGGCTTCGATTTCCTCATTGGGCTTCATTTTTCCCCAAATTTTAGAAGGTAAGCGTAAACCCCAATTTTTTTTAATTAATTTAGTGTTGTATTTGATTTAATTTTAATTTATGTGTACATAATTTGTATTGATTGTTGCATAATTTCGGCATGTAGGGTTAGGGTTTATGGTGTTTAGGGTTCAATTTCATTTTTATAGGGTATAATTTCGGGTTTAGGGTTAGGGTTTTGTGTATTTAGGGTATGGTTCATGGTATTTAAGGGTTTAGGGTATTTTTAGGGTTAGGGTTTTGTGTATTTAGGGTATGGTTCATGGTATTTAAGGGTTTAGGGTATTTTAAGGGTTAGGGGGTTTAGTCCAGTTCAAACAAGGTTGAGTCGCCTACACGAGCCTCCATTAGCCAACGAAACCTGACCCCCATCACTGACGAGGTACAATTCGTAGTGACTACGAAGTCATATAGGGCTCTACCAGGGGTGTTCGATGAATTTGCACTTGAGGAATGTGTTTTTGCTTTGTTTAGGACATCTGCAATGGAATTAGTTTGATTAATTTTGAAATGTTATAGAATGTTGAATAATTTTGAAGTTCTATGAAATGATCTTGCCATGTGGCGAGGAGAATCGGGTGTTATAAATATCCACCCTGTGGTATTTTTTTGTTGTTGTTGTTGGTGGTTTGTGTTTTCATGTATCCCTAGTTACTATGACAGGTAAAGGTTGTCTAATAAAGTTTTTTCCTTGACGACCATCTCGGATTTAGATTATAAATGGCTAGAAGAAGACAACAAATTGCTCGATCATATGATATTTGGACCTTCGAAGAAGACAACTCGATCTCTTGGTCGAGCAAGTCAATATAGGGAACAAGTTGTCCAATGGGGTTTGGAAGCATGAGGTATATGTGAACTGTGTCAAAAAGTTCAATGAAAACGCATTCAATAAAAAAACTATTGAACAGCTCAAGAATCGAACAAGATCATAGTAGAAAACTTACCAAATAGTAACGAACTGTCTCATCACTAGTGGGTTCGGTTGGGATGCAACCACACAACGAGTTACTGCATGTCATTCTGTATGAAAAGACTACATAAAGGTCAGTAAATCATGATATCCTATAAAATATTTTGTATGTTTTCTGCATTACTAGAACTCTATTCCAAGACGTCTAAAGGATGTTTTATTCTTATATGAACATAGAGATGCTAAGAATTATAGACGTGAAGGTCCAATTAGTAAGTGCAATGGATGATGTAGATAGTGATGATAGTGATGGTCTTGTGGATAAGGATCGCCAATCAACAAGCATTCGGAGGCAACGTGCATTAGAATCCACACGAGCTGCACAATTTGGAGATGCCATTACGACTTACTTGTGGAAGGATAAATGATGGTTGTATCTTATTGTTTTTTAACATGTGTCGTTCATATGTACTAAACTTGTAACTTAATGATTTTAAAATTAAAGGCACGAACTCGTTGTTGAATAAACTTTCTTAGGTTATTAATAAAGTAGTATATTTTTTTATTTATTATTTTCATTAAATTTTATTACTATGTTAAACTAGATATTTAAGTCTAGTAATTAAAATATAGTTAAAGTATACATTTGCTCAATTAATCATTTTTAATTTTGTGAAAATATATTATTAACTAATATTACATAAAAATCCATCTTGTGTTATTAATAAAATATTTTTTTATTTATTCATTATATTTATTTTTTTATTGTTGTATTACATTAATAATTTAATAGTGGTAATTAAATATTATTAAATCGAGCATTTGATCAATTATTTTGGTTTAATTAACTCATTTTTATAATTAATAAAATCAATGGTTTTAAATTTAACAAAAAATATTATTAATTAATAAGATGTAAAACTACTTAGTGTGTTAAAGTTAGCATTTAATCAATTCATTTTGTTTAATCATTCATTTTTATATTAAAGTATATCATATGTTATTAATAAATTAATAACTTAAATTTATTGTATTCATTTATGTTATTTTTAACGTTATTTTTTTATAATTAATCACGTGCACAACTAATTGGCTCACGTAATTACTATATTAATTTACAATAAACTGCAATCATTAAATAATATAATATCTAATTTAATTAATTAGTATATTAATATATTTTAATTATACATTAAATGACTTATTAGTATAGTAATCATGTTTGTTTTACCTAATTTGGAGTTTAAGTATTATGTTTTAATTAAGTATATTATTAATAGTTACTCATTTTCATTTTTTTTTATATTTTTCTCATTTTGGAGCACTAACACTGGAAAATGTTTTCCATTACACATGAACTTGTCCACACTAATACCAAATTTGAAGTTAAAGTTCATTCGCTTTGAAGTTGAAGTTCGAAGCTTCTTCTCTGTCATTCTGGGCAGCATTGTTCAAACAAGCTCATTTCTTCAAACATTTTTGTTTTGCAACATGCTTCCGCTAAGGTAATTTTGTTTGAATAATCCCCTCTTATTTAGACTGTCTTCTTCATTTAGAGCTTTTGTTCGTCATTCTGGGCAGCATTGTTCAAACAAGCTCATTTCTTCGAACATTTTTGTTCTGCAACATGCTTCTGCTAAGGCAATTTTGTTTGAATAATCCCCTCTTATTTGGACTGTCTTCTTCATTTAGAGCTTTTGTTCTAACAATCTGTTTGTACATCTTTGTTTGAAAATTCATAATCGATTAAAGCTTTTACTTTGGCACACGTGTTTGACCTATCTCCTATGTTTGAACATTCCATTAACTTTTTGAGGCTTCTGTTTCTAAGCTCTATTTAAACAAACAATCTTGTTTGTACACCTTGTTTGATCTTGTTTGTACACCTTGTTTGTAAGTCTGACTTTATTTGAATATTCTCTTATCTTTTGGAGTTTTCTATATAACTCTCTCTTGAAGCCCTTTGCTCAAACATTTAGCTTTGTCTGACCAATCACATTTCTACTAAAACTTTTGTTAGCACATGTTGTTCGACCACTCTCCTTTGTTTGACCATTGCCTTTTTTTATGATCTTGTTCGACTATTTGCTTTTAGTAGACCATCTTGTGCTGCCTATGCTTATGCATTCAAAATTGGCTACTCAAATAGTTCTTGCAAAAAATAGATTAATCTGAATTGTTTGTTATCATCAAAATCTCATTGAACAATGATCCCAAGACTAATACCTCTATGTAGATGTTATGGTCCTAGGTTTAAGTACTTATGTCTTCCGCTCCTAACAGGCCGGTCTTTTGGATAGTATTGGCTAGGTGCTTAACATTTGGTATCAGAACGGGCTCCCACGTCGCAAGTTCGAATCCTGGAGGGGGCGACCTAGAGGCCAGATTAAAATTACTGGTAGGCCGCGCAGAACGGGGTCCGGCCAATGTCGCTAGAATGGGCCGCCGTGGACGTCTACTCGTGAAGGTGGGGTGTGATGTTATGGTCCTGGGTTAAATACATATGTCTTCTGCTCCTAGCAAGCCAGTCTTTTGGATAGTATTAGCTAGGTGTTTAACAGTAGATGGTTGACCATATAGTGCTGCCTAATGCTTATGCATTGTCAACATCGTGCAATAAGATAAAATGCCTTGCAAGGAAGAGATACTTAAGAGCCTATAATGATTGAATTAAGGTTAGATGACCTACAATAGTTGTTAAACAGGTTTGACTTGAATTTGACAAACTTATTAAATGGGTAAAAACAATGGCAAAGCCTTGATCCTCTCATTCAATTGAAAAAAAATTAAAACTTCATAAAAATGATGAATTTGGAGTTATTGATTATGTGTTATTAAATATATGAGTTACTTCCCCCCCTTGGCTCGGGCTTCTCAAGAGGGTTCAATTGAGATTCTATATTAAACATTTAATCGCACAAAGTGCTAGCATAAAAGTATGAACAAGTAATAAAAAGCACACACCGAGAACCCTTGCTAGAAAGAATTCCACTGATATGATCTATTAGTTGAAAAGTATTATTCTTTTCAGGACTCCATTATATCTAAACCTTAAGGCTACGAGTGATGAAGAAGAGGTGAAAGGAGAGAAGAAAGAAGAAGAAGAGAAAGAGAGAAGGAAGAAGAAGGGTGACAACTGGAGGAGAAGAGAGGGAGTGATTAGGGTTATGTTGTGATGCCTAATCCTCCCCATTAAACTTTATTTATAATTGTCAAAAATGCATTAATTACTAGTATACCCTTCACCCTAATACGTGAATAAGAGACAAAAATAAAAAGAGTTTTTACATTAATACTATTGAACCTTAACCATATCTTCCAACACTCTTCTTCAAGCTGGTGGTGAGAAGACATCATATATACCCACCTAACTTGGTGTATGTAGTTGAGAGAGTTTTTGAGCTAACTAGTTTTGTGAGTATATCAGCAAATTGCCTGTGAGAAAAAACATGTTTGAGACTTATAATCTCTACTTGCATCTTTTCTCTAACAAAGTGACAGACCACTTCAATGTACTTAGTCCTCTCATGAAAGACTAGGTTGGAGGCAATGTGGATTGTAACTTGATTATCATAGTGGAATTCCATCAGTCCTCCTTTGTTGAATCACAACTCTGCGAAGATGGATTTAACCCCTGAGAGTTCACTCACTGCATGTGCCATAACTCTGCATTCTACTTCGGCATTTGATCTTGTAACTACACTTTGTTTCTTACTTTTCAATGTCATCAAGTTGCTTCCAACTAGAGTACAATATCCTAAGGTGGACTTTCTATCATCTAGATCCAGCCCATTCTACATCAGTGAAACTTTCAATTTTGAGGTGTCCATGGCAACTGTGTAGAAGTCCTTGTCCTGGAGAATTTTTCAAATATTTGAAAATCCTCTCTAAGGCTTGCCAATGAGAAATCTGGGGCCTATGCATGTACTAAATGACTATACTAACTGCAAAGGAAATATCTGGTCTAATCACAGTAAGATAGATCAACTTCCCAACTAACCTTTGATACTTGCCCACATCAACATCCTCTGTAGATCCAATACATAATTTCATATTTGAATCCATGGGGGTTGTCGGCAAGATGGTGTCCCATCATTTTTGTGTCTATGAGCAAGTCAAGTACATATTTCCTATGTGATAGGATAATGTCATGCCTAGACTAAAGGACTTCAATACTAAAGAAGTATTTTTGGAGTCCCAAGTCTTTCGTCTTGAACTCCCTACATATCTTATGCTTAACTTGATTAATGTTGTTGGTATCACTACTTGTCAAAATATATCATCCACGTATAGGGCAAGTAACACAACACCTACATTAGTGTGTTTGACAAAGACAAAATGATCTACAAAGCACCGTGTGAACCCAAATCAGAGCATAATTTGGCTGAACTGTCAAACAAAGCTCGTAGAGATTGCTTCAGGCCATATAATGATTTTTGTAAGTGGCATACCAACTCCCCCTCAACCACATAACCAAGTGTTTGATATATATATATATATATATATATATATATATATATATATATATATATATATATATATATATATATCCTCTTTAATATCACCTAGTTATCAGTTCTTGAAGAGCTCGAACCAACTCTACCACTTCTTCCTTGGCCACCTATAAAAATTTCTCCCTCGACCTCTGTTAGTTGTGTTTGTACCCCTATAATTAGAGTACATGGTTGATTATATCTCAACATGAGGTGTGGAAGATGGATCCGGAATCCATAACAATGTAACACTTTTATCATCAAAAGAGGGAATAACAGTTGAACTCAGAAGCTGAGATTTAGCCACCTCTAGATATGATCTGATATTAGCCAAATAGATAGAAACCGCTAATGTTTCCCGTTGTTTCTCCTGAACTGAAATATTAATAGAGTAAAGCTGAACAATTTTTCATTCTTGAATAAGTCCTCTAAACCAAGCCATATACTCATGCAAGTTCACCCCTTATTTTATATCATACATTGTTTGAAAAACATCGTATAATTTCTGCAAATTGTTAGTACTAGAGTATAGTTTTGCACAAGTATCACATATTTGCTTAGCTATTTCAAGATGGACAATATTATCCACAACATTCTCCTCCATAATGTTGATCAACCAACTAATAACAAGTATATCTTATTTAAGCCATTTATTATAGAAATTGTCTTCCTCGTCCACGGGTGGATATGGTTTGGTCATGTCCTAAAAGATCCTAGGTGATAAGGAAACACTTGACCAATTGAGACCAACTCAAATAGTCGGATAATCCTCTTAAGGAAATTGTGGTTATCTTGAGTAAATCACTTTTACCAACCATATTCAGAAAATCTTCAGCCATGAATTGTTCAACTAAAACAACCAGCAAGATATAACAAACTTGAAGTATAAATGAAAGTTTTATGATATTCTCAATTGCAATTGAGAGAATGCTGAACTCACGCATGCATGTAGGATATAACTTAGGGTTAAAAGAATCTTACCACGTGTTGGCTATGCAAGGTTACTATTCTTAACCAAGGAAGAATCCCCATAACCAGAAAGATTTCAAATCATAGCACTAAATCTTGCTCAAAATCAGAATCTATCCAAGGAAACTTTCCTCAAGCATATGCGTCACATGAATCATAAGATCTCATCCATTGACTTTCCTTTTAATCTTACCTTATCTCTTAAGTAGAAATTTTCTAAGTGTAACTCAGAATAGAAACTCTTTCATGTAGCTGAATTCACCAACTTCCTTGCCAAAAAATAAAAAACCCTTCCATGCGTCAATGGAGAGTGCATCAATGGAGAGAAAAAAAAGCCAAACAACCTTCTAAGAGAGATTCATCGATTATAATCTCAATAGTGAGCATAATACATTATGATTATTGTAAAAAACCATCTAGTCTTTGTTCCAAATCAGTTTTTAAAGGAACGAACACAACATTAAAACATATAAATTGCCTATAATCGGTATTTGCATGAATGAAGAGAAACCAAAAAACAAAAACTGATGTTGTTTTATATGAGATAACAACACTTAATCTTCACACATACAAGCATAAATAATCATTCTCTAGGCTTCCTTACGAGCTTAATCATTAGTAATCATCTTGGAAAAAAAAGAGAAACTTAACACGATTGCTCAAAACAAGTACTTCAGCCTTGATATGATGTCGATAGATATACGATAACACCTTAACCGAGGGAACTTAAAAGCATTGCTCTGGTACCATGTTATTTTTTGGATCCCATGGTTATTAGATTAGGCCAAGATAATCAAAGAGGAGAAGAATCGAAGGAGAAAAAGAAGAGAGACGAGAGAAAAAGAGAAGAGAGAGGGGCGGCTTACTTGAGAGAAGAGAAGTGGATGTTGGGGAATGAGAGGATTAGGATTGTGAGAGCTTCACCCTAATCCTCCCCCTTAAGTTTTATTTATAAGTATAAAAAAGTAACAATTACATCAATACTCTGTACCCTCAATAGGGTGGAATAAAGACAAGAAATAAAGAATTTTTACATCAATGCTAGTAGGGACAAAATAATGGAGACTAACATGATATTACCATTGATCTAACACACAGTTGCATAATCCATTCATATGTACATGATTAAGTTATAATTTTATTATTATTATGGTGTTTTTATCGTTTTACTAACTGTAATGCTAGAATATGTACACAAGAACAAGCATTAAACAAACGAAAAATTACAAACTTTATGAATCCTGAATGTTAAACCTTCTTCATTGTCAAACTGTAATATTATTTTCCCTGCCACAAAGAAACGTATTTATCAGCAATCTGATTTTGCTGCTGCACATGAATCTTAAAACAATATCAACCTGTAACCACATTGACAAAATGAAAGCATGACTCTGTAAACTTTTGGCATAATCACATTTTGTCGCCTTTGCCAATATTATAGTTTATGTTTCTGGAAAGGATTTGGAGTTCTAAACCACCAAAGAGGTGGTCTTGAAAACCCTCATCAAAAAATATTAATTTGGGTTAGTGTGCCTCAAGTTGCTTTTGAAAAAATTCAATCTCTAGTCAACAATGATTCCAAAGTTTGTAACCGTGGGAAAACTTTCCAAAAGCCATAACTTTTTTGATATGTGTGGAATTTCATTTTGGTTCTCCAATAATTAAAAGAGGATTCAATATAGAAGAGGTAAATGAAGGATAGAGAAAAAAATAAAATAGAAGGGTTGGTCGTCCCCTTCGAACAAAGGAAGGAGGGTGGCTTTCCTTGGGTGGGGGGGGGGGGGGGGGGGGGGGTGGGGGGGGGGTGGGTGTAAGTTTATGACTAATTTTTAAATTCTACTTCAATTAATACAATCCAAATAAAAATGCAACAAATATCAACGGAGCAACTTATAATAGTTCACAATCTTCTCTATGAATAGCTAATTCACTATGCTTAGCAGCCAAATGATATTTGCAGTAGCATACCACAAACGTCAAATTACAACACTTACCTGTACTTGGATTTATAGTCAACAACAACTAGACACACGCTTAGATCCACATAAGGATTTTCAACTACCAACAGCTTACCTGTTTAATTGATTGATTTACAAATTGTATGGATTTCCTGTTTTATAATAGTAGCTCAAAAAGCCTCTAAGTCAGTAGATATTACAATATCAAAGCACAAATAAACACACTAGTCCTAGGTGATTCTACCACAACAATAATAACTCAAATTTAATCTCAAATAAAATTTTAAGTATAAAATCAATGAGATTTAAAAACTTAGGCACTCAATTTAGAAAGCTGTGAAAGACCTCAATTTAGAGTCTAATTTGAAAGACTAATAGCCAAAATGTAAGCTAAACTTAGTTAGAAATTTCAAAGTGTGAAGAACAAAGTCGAACAAATAAAACTCTAGGTATAATGAATATATTATTCTAGAATCTTATACTCGAGGTATATAATTACTCTAAAAAAACGCTTCCACCTCCCTTAGCAATATTTTTCTTCCCATATGGGTACTGGAATTTAATGTGGATTCAAAAGTACATTTTTAGACTTTAGCTGTTTATTAAAACATTTACTCTCCTCTTTGCTAATCGTCAAGATTATGTCATCCTCAGCTTGCAGATCAGGAAACCTCTCCCACTTCCTTCTATCAACCAATTGACACGGGAAATAATTTCTCTCTTTCGCTTCCATTGATTGATTTCCACTCACACTGAATTTGAACTGGAAAAAGGGGAATATGGAGAGAAAAGCAGAGATGCTGAGCTGTTTGAAGGTGAGGCGGAGGGTAAGCAGGACTTCTTTAATTCTCAGGTGATCAGTTTTGCTCTGTTATTTAACAAGTCTAACAATAGTTGGGCATCCACCTCCTCTTTCTTTCATTTTTATTCAACAATCATTTTATGTAAGGTGATCAAGGGGCAAGATTGCTGCCTCCTCATATTTCAAGGGAAATCTCTGCAATTCCAATAGTGTTTCTCTTTCTTGGTCTCCTTCTTGTAATTTTCTTTTAATTGCTATTTACGGTTATTTTTGCAGCTTTATGCTTTACAACTTGGCTTTTGTATAATTTTTTAGTATTTCAGGTTTTGCCTTCTCCTTTGTGGTCAGTTCTTTTGTTGGGATTTATGATTATCTGGGTACAACAAGGATTTCAAATCTAGGGTTCACAAAGGGGCTGACTGCACAAATAAGCACATAGGGTATATTAATTGCATCCTAAAGCCATAAGGAAATATCTTAAGCAATTAAAATAACTAATATCACTGCAGACATGCATAACAAACACCAATTAAAGCAGAAAATACCTTAGGGATGAATGTTTTTAACAAGAAATTCGTAACCCGAAAAATAAGAACCTCGACTATTTGCAATCTATGACCTTTGTTTATATAACTTTTCATCATTCAAACGATCATAGAGTTTTGTTTACTATGTGCCATATCAAATCTCATGCAATAGCAAATAATAGATGCATACTCAGAAATATATGTAGCCAACAAAGAAATGAAGTCCATAGACGAACTTGGGGAAGCTAGTTGATGATGGAATATGTCTGAAAAAGGTATGATAAAATCTTCTTATGGTTCCCTAGTTCGGTACTTGTGTTGGGATCAACAAGATATGGTACCTACAAGAACAAATTGCCTTCTGAAATTAGCCACTCTAATGTCCCATCAATATCAAACATCTCTTACAATCTAGAAAGAAGTAAGACTTTTCTCAATTCAAAGGTACCTCATTTGATCCAGATGTCTGAAGAAGTAGCTCAGAATTTGATGAACCTTCTCCAACATTTCGGAGGATATAAGGGATTTCCAACTCACAGAGGGCCTCCCGAACGATCCGAGCATACTTTTAAAATGAAAAAACAAATAAAAAATTAGCCACAAGACATTCCAGATGTTACAAAAAAAAATATTGATGAAGTCTGCAAATACATTTGAGACTTAAAGATGAATTTTTCAGACACAGCCAAAAAACATATTCACTATATTCAATCAGGTTTGGCATCAGATGGCACCTTTCTCCATGGGGAATCGCCTCATCAGTGCAAAAGGACTCTAAATAGCACGCTGAAAGGATATCATACTTGAGGTATTGTTCATGGATTTCACCATACAAAACCGTAATATGGGTGCATAAATGTTAACATTTTGCATAATCAACAAATTCGTATAAAAAGTCTTTCTTCCTTCATCATGTGATGCTAGGCATCCAATTGATCCAAAATTTCAAACTGAACAACACAACAACTTCACCTTAAACAAGCACCACCGAATGAAATAGAGGTATTGACGGCAGATTAGGCAAAAGGAATTCTAACTTTTTTATGGAAACCTTAAAGATACATAGCTAAGTATGCATAAAATGGAGTGAGTACTCCACCAGTTTCCTGTTCTAAGTCACCATTGCCTGTCTAACAAATACATAACCACTCACCAAGTTATTTTCATATGAGAAAAATTCTAACTTCTGCAAAGGTGGTTCAGGTTTGGCTCTTGGCCATAATGTCATCCCTCGTCCTGCTCTGAGAATAGTGGGGACCCATCCTGTAAAAATCGTGCTATATCAAGGATAACCAGTCAATTACTATTCACTTCTTTAAAAGAAGAAAAGAAATGACAGATTATTATCTTAGCTCTAATGCTCAGTGCACAATAAACTGAGTTATGCTAACCATAAATAAATCAGTCTTCCTATAAACCCTGCAAAACCATAAAGCAATACCTAGATTGAGCACTGACATTAGTTTGGTTAACAGTACATTCTTTATCTAAAACCAAAAGAAACTTCAACATGAAATCATACTGACAAATGCAGATGCAACATTCTCTAAATAGGTATTCATAGATTAAAAATAATGCAATTATACCACCCAGTAGATAAACGAGACTATACCTTTCCAAAAGCCCAAAAGAAGGTTTCCTGCCATGACCATATTGATAGAACAAGTACTTCACAATCTCCCCTGTACATAGAAAAGAGGGTTAGAAAAGACATCCCCTTCACAAAATGAAAACTAGAATTGCTAAAGAGAAAATAAGACAAGATTAGTTTCTTCAAAGGTAACAAGTTTAAGCAGTACTCTACCTAAATAATGATGACTGTCACTTTATTGAGGCAACATCAAATATTTCTTCTAAAGCAAATAGGTAATGCATGCAACGGATCTATGTACTGATAAGCTGTTTCGTGGCCTCTTTAAATATTTTCTTGTTGTTTTCAGGACTCCATCATTTCTGAACTTGAAGGACATGTGTGATGTAGGAGTGGAAGAAGAAGCAGAGAAGAAAGAAGAAGAAAAAGAAGAGCACGAGAGAAGAAGAAGAAAAGAAGAGGACGGCTAGAGAGGAGAAAGAGGGAACACGTAGAGGAGAAGGAAGGGAGAGATTAGGGCTGTGTTTAATGAACTAATCCTCCCCCTTAAGCTTTATTTATAGTGGTAAAGAATACATCAATTACAAGTATACCCTTCACCCTAATAGGTGTGAATAAGGGTAAAAACTAAAAAGGTTATAACAATAATGCCATTTAAGCTTGACTATATCTTCCAACATTTCTTAAAAAATAAGACTGTCGAGAAGTGTTCTAAATATTATAAACCAGAGAAAAGATAAAGATGGTACAATCAGCAACCTAAAACTTTTATTCAGTAGTAGAAGAAAGGAATATGGAATAATACCTAGAGTTGATATGAATGGAAGGTACTGATGCTAGAAGAAAGTGAAATAAACAGAAGACTTATCTGTAACATGGAAAATGAGCAACATTTGCAAAGTAACAAACTTATAGCACATAGACTCACCACTTTCATACATTGATCTACCAGTATTTGAGTCCACCAGAAAGGGGAACCTGATAAGTCCACAGTGATTGAAAAAAAACAAAAATTAAATATATCCTTCAGATACATGTAAAAGCAATTGGGTGTTAGTAGGCCATTATTTAAACTGGGAGATTATGGAGCCTCCGCAGCTCTGTCTATGGTGGGCTAATTTAATAAATCTATGGATAACATCAAAAAAAAGTATTTACTGTTCTTTGCCTCCAATGTTTCTGACTATTTCTCTATGTCTTAAGGATCCTTTTGGGCAAGGATAAACCTGCAAAACAAGCAAGCTAACAACTGGATCAAGATTAACAATTTGAATATAAAAGCGAGAAAAGAGAAATACAATCACAATGAATTCAAGAACAAGAATGCTCGAGATGAATTTGTTTTCATGATATCTCTTACTTCAACAGAAAGATCCAGCTCGGTCATGGCCTCCCGAACTCTCCTGCAAAAAGGACATGCTTCTGTTGGAAGATGAGTTTAGATTCCCCACTAGATAATCTTAAGACACAAAAAGACAGACTGCATTCATAAAAGTCTACAATTTGGATTACATTAAGTTTACAAGTTATAGAAACCGAGCCTGTCTGTTAAATGCCGCCTTATTCTCTTATTTATCAAGAGCATATCACACATCAAAAAGTATATATATCGTCTTATTTATTTCAGGTTTTGGTGATTTCCTCATTGTTAGAATGAAATAAACCACTCAACCTGAATCTGGACATAAAAATCCATGCAAGCACCCTGGTCATGTTGAGAAGTCATTGACAATACCAGCTAGTTTTCCTCATTTCTTATTGATGGAAATAGCTAAACGCAAAAGGCCGTTTTTTTTGTTTTTTTTTTTTTACCAAGGCATTAAAAACACTACAGGGAACGGATGCTTAATAGCTACCAGTAACAGGTCTCTAGAAAGTAAAGATTGTCATATATCAAAAACTGGAGGAAGAAACTCGCCAAATTCATAGAGTTGCAAGCACGTAGAATAATTTTCTGCAGCACTTTGGGTACGTGAACTTTCTAATAGTGATTTTGATCCCCATGGAAGTCTTGCCAGCGAAGATAATGAAGATGTAACAATCTGTGCAGGAAAAAAAAAGCGAACCATCAACCAAAGTTATTAGAAGCCAATATCTTAAGCTCTTAGTCTACAGGCAATAGATCGGCGTTGTCATATGTTTTGCTGGCATAGCGAACAATTGGCTGATCAGTAAACAGGTTTTCCGGATTTTCAATTTCAATTTGTACAAGTTAATTTCTAGGTTCATTGCTGTATTCGGATGCCTGCACCATTTCTAAGTGGGCATCTCTCGACAATCAAGTTAGCATAATAATGTATTCGTTTACCTCCAACATGTCATTACGCTCCCCAGAAGGGTCCCCTCCCTGACACACAAAGAGGACACAATTAAATGGAGTAACAGCATTAATCTCGACAAGGAACGGAAATTATGATCGAAAAAACTTGGTACCAGGACGTGATGAATGAGCTAAAAGAAAAGCCATAAAATGACGAAAGACAGTGAAAGAACAAAATCAGAGCAAAAAGTTGCTAACAAATTCCGTAAAGTGGAAGTCTCACTCCAACTAATTTGAGCAGAGGACAGAGAAACGACAAGAAACTGCTTGATGAGTTCCCGGCATCCGCAGGGACAGCAGTGATTCGGTCAGCATCCATCTCTGATTTCGCCATCTTTGCATGAGTTTTGATTTTGCAAGTGGCCGACTTCCCATTTTTCCCCAACCTCCAAGTCCCAAACGAGGAATTTGAGTTCGAGCAAGAAGCACTAAAAGCAGCGTACCGGTAATTAACTAAAGAGGATTCAGAAGAATATAGTAAAGGTAACGAGCTTGGCGTAGATAACATAATGGAACCAGCGGCCCTCGCCCTCGACCTGCACTGCTGACGAAACACGTCATCCACGCTCAGGTCTCAACATATATGAATGCAAAACCAATAACCGGCAGCCAAGTGTATCGCCCGCGTGATGCCCCATTTGTGCCACGGTCCGTTTAACCCTCACGTTACTCTTGCATGTCTTTCTCATATACAAAAATGTGTTGAATCCATTGATCTCTTAACACTCTTTTGAAATATAAGCCTCCCCTTCCCTATCTTCTCACTCATGAGTAGGAATATGACAAAAGAACAAGATGCACAAATTAAAGTAGTGCATCTAAGGATGCTTATGATTTGCGGAGGGAAGCTTGAGTTATTATCATGTTGATTACTAGAACTAATTGAGGCATAAGCGCCAATAAGCAATATAAATTAGTGCAACTAGAGTTGTCATCCAACATTTTAGAGAGAAGCAATGCAAGAACCCGACTTCTCTCTACTTTCAAATAAATGCTAAAGAACAAATAACAAATATTTTTTGAGCAAATGTGAAATTATTGTCGATTAAGGCTATTTTGGCAACATTGTATATTTTGACTCCACATATAAAACAAATGACGATGAGAGGCCATTTGCACCATTTCTAGGGGTAATCATCAAAATCAAACCACAATGTTTAATAGTACATTACTATACGAGACAAACGATAGATTCATTCAGTTGGTTGTTTAAAATGTTTCTTCAAGATTTGTCTCACATGAAACCAAAAAACATTCTAAGTATGAAAATGAGGAGGTTTTTATTAAATACTTGTGATGATATACTTAATGTCAAAGATAACCCAAGTGGTCATGGTCTATGGAAGACACATATTTTGTAAAATTATGAAAAAACACATAGCAAAGTGAAAGTTTCTATGCATTTATGAGGAGATACTTGAACTCAAAACTTGGCCCCATTCGGTTCCTCGAACAATTTTAAAGGTTGATACAAGATTGTCATCACAACGAGCTACAAATTTATTGACAATATATTGATGTTGTCTACACCTTGTTTGTTGTTCAAATAGAAAGATAATATATATAGGGAAATGAATGGTATATAAATGGAACAAATAAGCTATTCATACTATTCCTTGATACTCAATAAAAAATTTGATTAATATGTTGTTTATTTTACTTATTTATGCGATGGTAGAACGGGTAATCAGGAAAGTGAATGAAATAAAACAAAAAATGACCTAAATTTATAAGATCATAAAGAGTACAAAAGTCAAATTATTATATGTACAAAAGCCCAAGAACAATGTCGTTCAAATTTATAAAAAAATCCTTAAAAATCCTTAAAAGATATTTTACTTCAAACATAAATTCTACACAAATAAAAATTTAACAAATTACACTTATATATAATCAAGTAATAGGTTAATAAGGTATGGAATAATCCTTACCCTTTTTGTTTCATTTAATTAATGGTAAACAAGTAATCAATTCAAATTACATGAATACCTAATCCGTGAAGAATTTTTGTTCCATTTTCATTCCATTTACTAAAATCATAAAAAAAAATAGATAAATAGGTAAAATTGATACCTCTAATAGTATACCGATGTTGTCTCTAACCTTTATTTCTCTTAAAGCATTATATGGGTTGAGAAATTTTTATGCAAAAACAAAATTGAAGATGAAAGGAACAAAAAATACAAACCAATTTTACGTGGTTCAATTCTAGGAGCCTAATTCACGGACGAAAAGAGAGAAGGAGACATTTTATTGAATTATAATAAAATTTAAAATTAATACAAGCCTATTTATAGGCTAATGAAGGATTATTTGATTCCTTAATTAAGGATTCGAATTTCCTTAATTTAAGAAAAATATCAATCAAGATTTTATTTTAATTTTAGGAAATCATGACAAATCAATCTCTTGATTGATTTGTCATTAATTTCCTAAATTATTACTCAATTTAATTTCTAATTTTAAAAAATAATAATTTAATTTGTCTCTTAATATTCCCCCTCAAGTTGTATTGGTGATAAGAGGAAATACAATTTGCTATCTTGCAGGATAAAACCTTCATCTTTTGAAGGGGACTTTCTTTGTGCTTGGCTTCGTTGATGGCAATGAAGCGTCATATGGGATGGAGAAAATCTAGATGAGATGGTAATGACTATGGAGAGGGTCATCCAACTAGGGGTGGCATCGAATCGAGCCGGTTCCTAAGCAGCTCGAGCTCGGCTCAGTTCAATTCGATTTATCTGGTTCGAGATCCAAATAAGGCTCGTTTGAGTTAAGGATCTCGAAAGCTCGTGAACCGGCTCGTTAACGGGCTCGAGAGTCGGGACCGGCACAGCAGGAGCGTAGGGGGGGTGTTATTCCCACCCAGGCGGAAAACCAAAGAACCCTAAGTTAAAGGGATAAATAATTTATTCCCCCCCTCCCCCTACCCTCCCGAAGATGATTTTGCATGTGAGAAATCTCAAACAAGTGAAAAAAAAACTCTTTATTAAACTCCGGATGTCCCTTCCTCATGGTTCTTGAAGAAATTGAAAATACATTTTAGTAGAAATACGTTTCTAAGGACTTTTAGTGGTTTTTTCAAGAAATGTTGAAAAAACATTTTTAGTAGAAATATGTTTTTATTATTAATTTTTATTTATTTCCCTATAAGAGGTAATAAGAGGTGCATTTAACTTTCCTAAAAAAATTTAAAATATTTCTTGTAATTTTCATGTAAGTCACTAATACTAATAGGATTTTATTTAAAGGTTTTTTTGGAAATATGTATCCTAGGAAAAGCTATTCTAGGTTTTCCTAGAATATAAATTTTCACCTAGGGACACTAAGGAGGCCATAGTAAATTTATGGCCAGATTCAAAAATTACAAAATAAGCTAGACAACATTTTGGGTAGAAAAGATTAATATTGGTGCGTTCTAATCCATTACCAAGATTCAATCCCGAACTTCCCCTATCATTCATTTTTTAAACTGTATGCATAATTTTATATATAATTTATTTGACATATATTTTATGTAGAGTATTAAATATAGGTTAAACTCGAACTCAGCTAGAGCTCAAACTCAAACTCGGCTAGAGCTCGAGCTCGAACTCAAACTAGAACTCGGTTAAAATTATTAGGCTCCAACTCGATTACAATTTTGGGCTCGAGGCTAGGATCGGCTCAAGCTCGAGTTCAAAATATTTAAATCAATCTCGGCTCGAACAGAGGAAGGTTCGGGCTCAGCTGTATTCGATGCCACCCTTAAGTCCAATTTTAAGTAGAGGTAATGCCCAATTTTATGTAAAATGGCTACCCTTTTTTATGTAAAATGTATGCATAATTTTATATACAATTTATTTGACATATATTATTTTTGGAGTTCGAACTCGAGACACGTATTTTTTGAAAAGTTTTAAATGAATGTTGGAGATCGAGCTTGGTTAAAATTATTGGGCTTGAGCTTGATAACAATTTTAGGCTCGAGGCTGGGCTCGGTTTGAGCTCGAGTTTGAAATATTTAAATCAAGCTCGGCTCGAACATAGGCAGGTTCGGGCTCGGCTCGGCTCGATGCCACCCCTACATCCGACTAGCACATCCTAAATTCATCCTGCAATAAAAAAAAAATTATACAAGCAAATAATGTGATAAAAATGAGATGACATAGTGGTTGATGGTGTATGAAAAAAATATATTAATATGATATTTGAAAACAATTTATGATATGAGACTGTATTCGTCACAAGACCCCTATTCATGATACCAAAAAGAAAAAAAAACATCTCCCTAGTGATTCAATAAATAAATCCCTTCTCAATTATTCTCTCTTTTTAAAAACAATAAATATAGTATTTTAAAAAAATAACGGTGAAAATTGTTGACCATAGGTTGACTCTCATATTATTTTTTTATGATAACAAAACTTAATTGAGCTAATAACTTCCAAATCTTGTGTTTCAGATAATTAACCTTCAAGTGTATCTCAAGGTTTAAAGCATCAAAACCAAAATGAAGAACACCTCTTGAAGATGCACCCACAAGGAAGAAGTCAACGCGAAGACTCAAGTTCAAGCTTCAATAAACGAATAGTTAAACTCAGTAAATTTATGTAAGAAAGAATCTTAACTCTTATCCCTTTAAGTACTTGTGAAGATCAGAGTTTTAGGACGTTAAATTGCATATAGACATATTTAGAATCACTATACATATCATTAAGAAACATGTTAAAGTACTTAGAGAGAAATACTTGTAGATTTAGGATCCTATTTAGTGAATAATAAATGAACTAGATTAAGGTAAAGAGAGTAGCAAGAGTGAGAGAGAAAGAAGAGGTAATCGGGCGAGAAGAGAAGGAGAAGAAAAAGAGAAGAAAGATTGGCTAGGAGAGAGAGAGAGTGAGAGAAGGAGCAAAGGAGGATTAGGTTTAGCTGGCGTGCCTAATCCTCCCCCTCAATGCATATTTATTGTTGATTTTCATATGATTGGCATCCAGCAGTGACGATCCAGTAGCATGATAACAACGAGTATTATGGGAAATCAACCAACGCAGTCTAGAAGATAATAACAGCTTATCAAAAACTGAAACACAAGCAGAACTGAATCATCATCATAAACTCTTCCAGCGCAAAAGTGAAGCAATGGAAATGAAATATTTAAAACGGAAAAAGGAGGTGGCGATCTGACTTTAGTATCGCTAGGCAAGGATTCTTCCTTTCCAAGGGATAAGAACTCAAAAAAAAAAAAAATCTACCATTTATTCTTCCTTCTGTCAGTGATATAAGCTAACTCCAGACTTTCCAGTTTCAACATCAAAAATGGAAAACCCATTGGAATACGAAGATTAGCACTTCATTTTCTTTCACAGAGCCTTCATCCAGATAACTGCCATGTGAAGATTCCATCACTACCGAGGTTACTATTACGGTCCTGGATCTGACACAGCGATTCGTAGGGAGGAAGAAGAGAAATATGAAAATCAAGCCGAAGGGAAGCTTGAAAACCCTAAGTTCTTTGAGGAAAACGCACACCCTCGAGCAGAACTCAAAATCCTTGTTTACACTAAATCAATACTTGATTTTTCTCATTACTCATACCCCTTAAATAGGGTTCACCCTTACAAGGTTCAAGATAAAATATTAAAAAAATACCCTTGTAGATAAAATATTATAAAAATGCCCCTATAGTAATTAATTATTTAATTGAAATAAAATAAATTAAATTAAATAAAAATAATTAATTAGACTCTAACCCCCCCCCGGGAGAAAGAGTTTGTCCTAAAGCTCGAAGGTAGGATCTACTTGCCGATGTCTCCACCTGTTCCCAAGTAGCATCCGTTGTATATGTGGTAGCCCTCTGGATGACAAAACTGGTTCATTCCAACTGAGAAGCAATTTTTTCTTTGCCGACACTACCATCATCACTTGTTGTAGCACACCCCAATACGAATAAGCAACCAAACAACAAGTTGAACTATCACCTGCTTAAAACTGGCAACTTCTGCTTAAAACTGGCAACTTCTGCTTCGACATTAACAACCCTTGTGTGATCTGCCCCAACAGTTGCCTCATGGGCAAAATGCAGCATGTCCCCAACCAAAGAATGTTGGAGGTTTTACTTGGCAACAACAATGTTGTGGGAATTGGGCTGAGAAGTCCTCCCATATCAATTTGCACCATTGCAAACTTGTACCCAACACTGGGCTGAATCCCTCTGATCGTGCCAACACAAATCTTGTAGGCTACATTACCCCCAAGAATTGGTGGATATCTGCATAACCCATGTGCTGCAAAAATAGTAGGTTCTTCTAAGGATCCCTGACTATCCAAACCCAGAACTAACGCTTTCAAAAACTAAAAAAAAAAATTGGAGCATCTCCTCAATTACAGCCAAAGAGTTATCTAGATTTTCAGAAATTAACATCACCTATTTCATTTTACAAGGCCACAGTTGTCAACATTGGTTGTCTAGTAGCAATGTCTGTTGCACTGCCACAACAACATTGTGGCCTTGGCTGTCTAGTCGCACTGTGTTCTACACTGGCACACCATACATCATTTGGTGGAAGAATCCACGAGCCTCTCCCAAATAGAAAACATCATGGAAAACAGGAACTGCATTGTGAAGATTTATGGTTGGGTGAGCAATTCCATAGGGTAGTGCCACAACAGCAAATATTTCTCCCACTACCCCAAAGCGATGGCTAGTAGCACCCTTTTTGAAAACAATGCCAAAGCCCCTGAACTATCATGCTTCACAATTACCCCTATTATTGCATTGGATGCAACCACATCAGGCAGTGTAAATGATGTGGCTTGAGCATTGACAGAATCCACTTTATTCGGATGAAGGGCACACTGTTGTAGCATAGTAATCATAACCAAAATTGCCCCCCTCCCATCAATATGTGGCTAAGTAATGTTATGAGCGTCACTTGACATTTCATAACCACTAATTTCAGCATAAAAACTGACTTCACGTTCTTGTGCATGTTTAAGATCCTCCAACACCCTTACACCAGAACATTCACCTATTACAAAGCCATCTCGAGCAGAGTCAAGTGGTCTAGAAGGTACATGGTGATACTTTGAAGGTAATGTTTTGGACGTGTGCCTGGTTTTGTAGAAATGAACCCATTTGGTAGCCTCAAGAGCTTTAAGAATGGAACTTGCAGCCATCATTTTGTTGAAGAACCCATGTGCTGCAAAACCAGCAACTTCCTCCTGTCTCCCCTCCACATCCATAGGTGAAGGAAATGCAGTGCCACCAACAGTCCTTTGTTCAACTAGAGGACCCAAGTTTGCACTGTTGACATTAAGTGAGTTGTTCCAAAAAGAAGAAGAACACCTACTGCAGCAAAATTCTTCTCTCAGGTTGCATTTGCTAATGAGTGACACCTTTCTTTACTGCAACAGCATTAGCACTACTGAACAACAGAACTGGTATATCATGTTGAAAAATGTGGTGCAATATTGTTTTGTGCACCGTTAAAATAACTCTGTATAATCCGGCAATGCATCGGATTGAGATGGAACAATACGTGGAACTTCAGCATAATCCATGTGTTGGTGCAGGCTGTCCTAGTTTTTCTTTTAATCTTGGTGTAGTAGCCTACATAACCTACTGAGACTAGATTTTTTGTCTGAGATCCATCAGGTTCATTCCAGCTCCATCGGTTTCATTAATACTAGCATAACCTCCAATAACAAGAGATACCATGAAGGAACTAACAAGAGAAATTTGTTCTGTTGCATTATATACATCTGACTGCTTTTCAAATATCTTCCCGATTTGTAGACCACTAAATTTTCCATATGCACTAGACCCAGTAAGTTGAGACAATGCTAACGCACCCCCAACAGTTCTCTCCATCTCTCGGCACTGTGAAGTGGTACTTCTGTCCATCCATATAGGTGACTCTTCGGTAGAAAAAGCATCACTCAACTGGGTTAAAAGAGGCTTTTCTAGGTTTAAAGAACTCAATGTAGTGGAACTTCATTTCTTCCAATAAACACTTCCATGTTGTTGCCCTAAATATGGACCTAGCAGTTTTATTTTTTCCAACTTGTGTTCATAGATCTTAACAACAGTAATCACTGTAGCATGTACCGGATTCTCATGACCTATAGCTTCACCCTGCGATTCATTTTTATTTTCTACATATTCTAGGTGTTACTCATCTACATCACTTCTAATAGGGTTTTTTTTTTTTTTTTCTGTTGAGCCCATTTATGCATTGCCACAACAACAACAAATTTAAAATTGGAAGTGTCTCTCCTGTTCAACCTAAGTTTGCAACAACATTAGAAATTTGAAATTTTGTCAGATTGTTCAACCCAACAATCTCTCCAAGTTTTCCCACTTTGGCTACCTTATCATTTTCAGAACTCCCACCCCCAAATTTCGTCTTCCACTATGGTTCCTTTTCTCTCGTCACCCTTTCTCCCATGTTCTCATTACAATGTCGGTTGCCAGGATGAGGGACCCTGACGGCTATTTGAAGCGTTGGGGAAAAATCTTCTTCGGGTAGTGATTTTGGGGTGCCAATGTCTGCCGACAAAGCTTTCCCGCCTCAGCCCTTACCGACGTCCCCAATTTGATGTCCAGGCGTTGGACAGCGTTGCTGGAATTCCTTTGGATTTTTTGACCTGTGGCCTTTCTTCTCGTTTGAGACTGCGTCTCGAGCGAGTTTAGGTGGTATGACCTTCCTCTCTGCGGCCTTGGCAAGATGCATCTCGATTGCGGCCCATTCCTCCGACATTTTAATGGAAGATTGACGCATCTCTTGTTGCATCTCACATATTAGGGTGCGCACATCTTGATACATCATACTTGCTGTTGTGCACAAATCCTAGAGTATGGCAAGTATTTACTCTCGGGTTAAAGAATCCATCATTGTTTTCCCGTTTTGATACCAGTTGTTATGGTCCCTGATCTGACACAACAATTTGTACAAAGGAAGAAGAGAGACGAAAATCACGCCGAAGGGAAGTTTGAAAACGCTAGGTTCTTTGAGGAGAACGCACACCCCTGAGTAGAACTCAAAACCCTTGTTTACGCTAAATCAATACTTTTTTTTTCTCATTACTCTTACCCCTTAATTAGGGTTCACCCTTACAAGGTTCAAGATAAAATATCACAAAAATGCCCCTATAGATAAAAATATTACCAAAATGCCCCTATAGATAAAATATTACAAAAATGCCCATGTGCCCAATTAATTATTTAACTGAAATAAAATAAAATAAATAAATAAAAATAATTAATTAGACTCTAAATAACTTAATAATGTTATTGCGTGCATAACAATTACCTTGGTCGACGCTTACCACTCATGGTGAGAAAAGCGTCGAGGAATCAATCGTATAGCTAGAGATGTTCTCTATGATATTGAATTTTTCCAGACATCTAATTTATAGCATTGACGTGGCTGCATGTGCAGAGGGTAAATATGCGTATTCGGATTTGAATGGCTACCTTGTTTCTCTGATCTCCCCTATTTGCACGGTGACCAGAAGCTCTTTGTGCTGAAGTATATTGGTTTGCTGGGGATTTTGAGGGGAATAGAGCAAGCACTGGACTGGACTCACATCGCCAGGTAGTGGAATAAAATGAGTAGTAATAAAAAATGCAGTTCTAGTAACTAAGAAAATTGAATCATTAATATGAGAAAAAAAAAAAAAAAAGGTTTTGGAATCTTGAAAACCATACTTGTGAGTCCTAAAAATCAATACTCTGATACCATGTTGATTTTCAGGACTCCATGGATTTAGCTCATGGAGAAAAAGAGAGAGACACTAAGAGAAAACAAGAGGAAAAAGAGGTTATGGACGTAATCCAAGCCCTTCCCCATAATGTATATTTATAGGTATCAAAACTACCAATATTACATATACACTCTTCACCCTAATAAGAGTGAATAAGAGACAAAAATTTAAACTAATTACATTAGTGTCACCCTAATTACATCATATCTTCCAACGTTTATAATAATAAGAAGAGCTACAATTACATCATTACCCTAACCGAGAGAAATGGAAAAAAAACAAAGAATAAGTTACATCATGCCACTATAATATGATTCTATCTTCTAACACTCCTCCTCAAGCCAAGGGAGAGAAAACATCACAAATACCCAGCTTGCCGCATATAGTAGTTTGAATCTTGGAAGTGATTGATTTCGTACGAATCTTAGCCACCTGCTTTTCATATGAAAAATGTCTGAGAGTGGCAATCTACCTCAATGTGTGTTGTTCTCTCGTGGAAGACTAGATTTGAAAAGATATGAATGGCCACCTGGTTGTCACAGCTAGGGGTGGCATCGAGCTGAGCTGAGCCCGAACTTGCCTATGTTCGAGTCGAGCTTGATTTAAATATTTCAAACTCGAGCTCGAGCTGAGCCTAGCCTAGGCTCGAGCCTAAAATTTCTATCGAGCTCGAGCCTAATAATTTTAATCGAGTTTGAGTCGAGCTCGAGCCGAACTCAAGATTCAACATTCATTTAAAACTTTTCAAAAAATACATGTCTCGAGTTCGTGCACCAACATACATTTAAAATTTTTCAAAAAATACATGTCAAATAAATTGTTTATAAAATTATGCATACATTTTATATAAATTTGGGAATGACCTCTACTTAAAATTGGGCATAAGGGTGGCATCGAATCCAGCTAAGTCCGAACCTTGTTCAAGCTGAGCTTGATTTAAATATTAGCCGACCCTAGCCTCGTGCCTAATAATTTTAACTGAGTTCGAGCTCGAGCTCTAGTCAAGTTTGAGCTTAACCTACATTTAATACTCTATATAAATATATGTCAAATAAATTGTATATAAAATTATGCATACATTTTAAAAAAAGAATGATAGGGGAGGTTTAGGATTGAATTTCAATAATGGATTAGAATGCACCAATATTAATTTTTTTAACTTCAAATGTTGTCTAGCCTATTTTGCAATTTTTGAATCTGGCCATAAATTTACTATAACCTCCTTAGTGCCCTTGGTTGAAAATTTATATTCTAGGAAAAACTAGAAATGTTTTTCCTATGATACATATTTCTAAAAAAAACCTTTAAATAAAATCCTATTACTATTAGTGACTTATTATAAAATAACAAGAATTATTTTTAAATTTTCTTAGGAAAGTTAAATGGACCTCTTATTGTATCTTCTAGGGAAATAAATAAAAATTAATAATCAATCTAATATATTACTATACTTATCGATAAATTTTTAATCAACTAAAATGTAAAACACAAAATTGCTATGAAAATTGCCTCCTGCTAAAAGTATTACAGCATCGACTATCAAATACTTATTCAAAAAATTTCTATATGGTTTTCTAGCCCATTTTGGCAAGAAAATCATACTTAGAAAATTATATGATTTTTTTAATAAGAATTTTCAATTAGAAAAATGTTTACAAAAAGCATGAGGCACTAAAAGTCCTTAAAAACGTATTTCTACTAAAATGTATTTTCAATTTCTCACCTTAACTTAGGTATCTCAGGTTCTGGTTTTCCGCTGAGACGACGTGGATAGAAGGGGGTTAGCGACGTTGGCGAGGACCTGTCATCGGGGATGACGGCTGCGACGGAGGAGGCTGTGACGGAAGCACCGATGATGGAAATAGAGGCGAAAGCAGACGAGGGGTGGAAGAAATCAGAGGAAGAAATCGAACCGACAACAACAGAGGTGGCCGACGAGCAACTGTCGATAGCGACAGAGGCAGCGACAACAACAGACGAGAGGGGCTCGACGGTGATGAGGGGAGGAAGAATCCCGCCCCCCTCCCCCCTCACTCTCACTCCCACTCCCTTGCTCCCGGTCTCGAGTCAGCCCGTTAACGAGCTGGCTAGCAAGCTTTCGAGTTGAACCTTGATTCGGTCGAACTCGGCTCGTTAATTTATACTAGCTGATCCCGGATCTCGAACCGAGTATACCGAATCAAACTAAACTGAAAATTAGCCAAGTTCGAACCACTCGCGTATAGGCTCGGTTTTGAAGCCACCCCTACGTGTGGCCACCCTCCCACCCAAAAGAAAAGAAAAAACGACTCGCATTTCCTTCCTCCTTCTCTCTCTTCTGCAACTTCTTTGCTCCAATTGGAGATCGTGGATCGAATCATTTCTCATTCTATTTTATTTTTTTATTTTTTAGTGCCCTTCTTATCTACTCGTCATTCACTCGTTGGAGGTCGAGCCCTATTTCATGAGCCTTCCCTTCTTTCCCTCCTTCTTTCCTCCCTCCCTCCTTCCTCCCCACACATCTTTTTTTTTTTATCGCTCTTTCATTATTATGACCTCAGAATAAAAATCTATGGTGACATTTGGTTTCTTCAAGTGAAATCACCATTGCCCAAGATGAAGCGAGAGCATCCTAAACGTAGCTATAACCTCAGTGGAGACTTCCCTCCACCTCCTCCCGTGGAGAGCGTCTCTGAAAAAGATAAGATTCTTCCCGATGCTGGCAGCATCGACAAGCTGCTTGCTGCTCTCGGGTATAAGGTTCGGGCCTCCGACATAGCTAACGTCGCTCAGAAGTTCGAACAGCTGGAGATGGTCATGGGTGCCACCCAAGAAGACGGTCTCCTTACTCATCTTGCCTCCGAGGGGAGGCGATGGTGACAGAGGAGACCGACGAGCAATTGTCGATGGCGACAAAGTCGACGACAACAACGGATGGGAGGGGCTCGACAGTGACGAGGGGTGGAAGAATTTTTCCCCCATCGCTCTCGCTCCCGGTCCCGACTCAGCTCATTAACGAGCGGGCTCGTTAGCTTTTGAGCCAAACCTTGATTCGGTTGAGCTCAGCTCGTTAATTTAAATGAGCCGATCTCGGATCTTGAACTCGACTCGAGATCCAGGTATACCGAATCGAACCGAGCAGAAATCGAGCCGAGCTTTAGCCGCTTGCGAGCCTGCTTGATTCGAAGCCACCCCTAGTCACAACGCCATAGAAGCTTCTTTATAGAAACCCAATTCACTAAGAAGGGATCTGATCCATAAAAGCTCACTGATTGCGGGGGCCATAGCTCTGTACTTTGCTTCTGCACTAGATCTCGCAATAATATTCTGCTCCATGTAACCAAATTACCTCGACCTAAGTTACTGTAGCCAGAAGTAGACTTCCTAACATCAGGTGATCCAGCCTAGTTTGCATCCGCAAAACCTTCTATGTTGAAGTAGCCATGATTTTTATAGAGAAGTCCCTTCCCCATAGCTCCTTTTAATTATCTCAATATCCTCTTCAGAGTTTGCCAATGGGTAAGTTGTGGTTTGTGCATATACTGACTCACCACACTTACTATATATGATATATTCGGTCTAGTCATTGTGAGGCAAATAAGTTTTCCCCCATGCCTCTGATATTTACCTATTTCAACATCTTCTCCAGAGCTTGCACATTGCTTTTTGTTAGCATCCATAGGAGTATTTGTTGGTCAACACCACATCATCCATGTGTCCTCAAGTAGATTCTGAACATACTTCTTCTAAGATAATACAATCCCAAGCTTTGACTAGAAGACCGCAATAACCAAAAAATAATTTTAGAAGTCCAAGATCCATTGTTTTAAATTCTTTACATATCATCTCTTTGACCTTTTTTATACTATCGGCATCATTGCCAGTTAAGACAATATAATCCACATAAATTGCAAGTAATAATTTTCCCTTTAAGCTATTTTTGACAAAGACAAAATGATCTACTGAACACCGGCTAAATCCATAACACACCATTGTTTCGCTATACTTGTCAAACTAAACCCAAGGAGATAGTTTGAGGCCATATAAAGACTTCCTCAATCTGCATACTGACTCCCCTTCAACCACAAGACCAGTTGGTTGATGCACATATATATATAATCTTTAATATTCTCATTCAAGAATACATTCGTCACATCCAATTGATATACCGACCAAGAGGAATTAGCAACATGTGATAATAAGATGCGTACAAAGTTTAATTTAGCCATCGGGGAGAAAATCTCCTCATAATCTACTCCATAGCCCTGAGTATACCCATTTGCAATTAGCCGGGCCTTGAGGTGAGAAACAAAATCATTCAAATTGTGATTGATATTGAAAACCCATTTACAACACACGGGTTTCTTGTCGGGAGGAAGTGGAACTAAGGCCTAAGTCTTATTTTCATACAATGCGTTCATTTATTCTTTCATTGTCGCCTTTCATCTTGGATGTCTTTCATCTCCAGATATGACTGTGGAACCAAGATGGAAGAAATAGATGCAAGATATTGACAACATGAAGAAGACAAACGATAGTGAGAAACAAAATTAGATATATGGTGAGAGGTCTAGTGCAAGTCCTAGGTTCCTTCCTAGGCTTCTTCAACAGAGCTATATGCCTAGTATCAAATTGTGGACCAAATATAATAGGAGAAGATGGGCTTACCTCGGAGGGATCCATAAACTCCACAGGTATGGTATCGGCTAATAATTTAGGGGGCTAAAGTAGATCCATATCAAGTGGCACAATAGGCTTCGGAGTTGCCTAAACAAATGAAAGACCCATAGGAGCATCTTTTGAAGAATAAAAAGATGTGTCCTAAAAAAAGGTGATATCCATAGAGACAATTAACTTATGAAGATAAGGATTATAGCAGATAACCTTTTTGGGTACGAGAGTAACCTAAAAAATACACCTAAGAGACATAGGGTCTAGCTTACTCATCTATAGGATGTGACATGAACAAAACATGTGCAACCAAAGACCTTCAAAGAAAGGCAGAAGGGGTCTTCATCCAGAAATAACAACGAGTATGAGGATTTATGGGTAAGCACTGAATATGGTTACCTATTAATAAGAAAACAGGTTGTAAGAATGGCGTGAGTCCAGTAAAGATGGGGCACATTCATAGAGTAGAGCAGGCCATGGGCTACCTCAAGGAGATGTCAATTTTTACTTTTAGTTACTCCATTTTGTTGAGGGGTGTAGGCACAAGATGTTTGATGGATAATGACATTATCCTGTCAAAAGGATTTAAATTCACCCGACATGTACTCTTTGGCATTATCAGAATAAAAGACTTGTATTTTTTTGCCAAACTGAGTGAATGCCATGGCATGAAAGGACTTAAATATTGAAAAAAAATTCAGACCTATCTTTGAATAAAAACAGCCATGTGACTCGAGTGAAGTCATAAAAAAAGGTGACAAAATACTTAACTTGAGAAAAATATTTGAGTCACTCAAGGGTCCCCATACATCCGAGTAAATTAATGAAAAGGGAGTAACTCAAGGAAAATATGTAGTCCTCTAGTGTTAGCTCAACCGATAGACTTCACAGTTTAAACCAGACAGTTTTCAAAAAAGGGAAATGAGTGTTGAAGTGATGCTACTGATAGATGTCCGAACCAGTGGTGTCATAATCTTGCCTCTGTTGTAGAAAAGGAAACCATAGTCACCGGAGGCAAGTCCAAGTAATAAATTTCACCTGAACATGACCTCCACCAATCACCCATTTTGTTGGATCCTTGAAAACACAAGAAGAATTTGAGAAGGTGATAGAGCAATTAAACCATTTTGTTAATTGCCTAGCCAACAAAAAATTTAAGGGGAATTGGGAGACAAATAAGACGTCATTATGTGGAAGAGAGTGTGTAATAGAGGAGGATCCCTTCCCATGAACTTTGGTTTGGGATCCATTGGCTATGGTAACAAACTTGTCTGTTAAACATGGAGACATGAATATAACAAACTCTTATTACCTATAAGATGCTCGAAGGCCCCTGAGTCAATGATCCAGGATGAGGAGGAGCAAGTGGCAAAGATCATACCAGATGCAGTGGTGGCAGCAACAGTAGAAGAAGAGGCAGGAGAAGATACCATCAGAGTCTTCATTATGTGCAATAATTCATAATCTTCATCAGTGACAGTTTTCTTGCCTTTCTGTAACTCGGATTTGTCTTCATTTTTCTCATTACTATTAACCGAGGCCTGGTTGGTAGTGTCCTAGTCTGGTTTGCCATGAAGCTTTCAACAGGTGTCCACTAGATGATTCAGTCCACCATAGTGAGTGCAGACATCATTATCAAATCTCAAATGACCAGAGCCAATTCTACCGCCTCTTGCTCGACATCCTCTATAATTTCTATCGCGCCCTCGGGTAGAAGTTGTACCCCTATTACCTGCGTACATAACAGATGACACCTCATTCTGGGAGGAGGAAGAAGGATCTAGTATCCAAAGTAATGTTGCACGTATGTGATCGAATGATGGAAGTATTGAGGAGGTGAGAAGTTGAGTTTTGGCCAATCCAAGACGTGGCTTGATATTTGTCGAAGAAATAACAATTTCTAAGGCCTCCTGCTGTTTTTCTTGAATCGATATATTAGTGGAGTAGCACTGAGCAATTTTACATTTCTAAATCATTCCTCTGAACCGTGCCAAGTACTCATGCAAAATTTCCCCTTGTTTTGTATTAAACATGTTTTGAAAAACAACATATAGTTTTAGTAGGTTCTCTATACTTGAGTACAACTTGACACATGTATCCCATATCCAATAATAACACCAAGAATCAAGTGAAATCCCTGTTTTTCTCATATGTTCATACATCAAAATCATGCTCTTGTACATGTGAAGCTTGTTGTCACTCCTCATCGCTAAATCAAACACTGCGACAACCATCTCCCTCTCCGATTCAAAAACTTTCAGCACACTCTCCAATCTTCCTCGCCCTTTCACAATGAATCAACATTTTCTCCCACATAGACACATCAAGAAATAGTTGGGAGTTCCTAAAATCCTAAAACACTTGCAAGTAGACACCATTTTACGTCGTGGTGGAAGTCAAAGACACAGACGATGAGAAAATAGTATAATGGAGAAATCAAAGCTGTGGAAGGAGAAATCATATTTGTGGAGTTAGTAACGGAAGGAGAAATCGTGGTGGAGGAGCTCCACAAAATAGTGTTGGAAGAGGAAAGCAGGTTTTGTTGTCATGGAGAGTTGACCATTCCACCATGGAGGCTCAAAGTTGAAATGTAGTTTCATAAATAAGTTGAAACTTCAATATTTTGCTAATTAAAAGTTTTTATTTCGATATTTTCCTAAATTTCTATTAATTTTATTAAACAAGACCAAAACCTAAATAACAAGTCAGTTGATTCAAGCATTTTGCGTTTGGATTAGGGATTCTATTCCCGAACTATGTTAACCTTGTTTTCTCATATATTTTATTAATAAAAATTCTTTCTACACTTTACACCACATTTTCCATTGCACACACTAACACAAAAAAATAATTTAGTTTCACTTTCACTTTCTACTACACGAACCCTCTTTGCCGAACAACATAAATAACTCTATTTTTTTTCTTTGGGTTCAAATTGGACCCATAGTTGCACTACCGATGCATAAATGAATGATCAAATTTTCTTTTCTACCTACTGAACACATTCAAGGGGGGTTAGTGCACAATATAAGTGCAAGGGGAAAGTGGGAGGGAAAGTGAGAGGGAAAGTAAAGTATTTGTTTGTGTTGGTGTGTGCAATGGAAAGTGCAATGTAAAGTACTCGTTTGTGTTAGTGTGTACAATGGAAAGTGCAATGTAAAGTACTTGTTTGTGTTATTATGCACAATGTAAAGTATTTGTTTGTGTTAATGTACACAATGAAAAGTGTGGTGTAAAGTGCATATAGATTATTTATTTAATAAAATATTTTGATATATCTGATTTTCATAAAAAATAAATTAATATTAGTTAATAAATAAAATATATTAAATATAATAATTAAATAAATGCTTACTTTTATATTATTAAAATTTTAATCAAAATTTAATTTTGTAATATCTAAATATGAAATAATTATACAAATATCGTACTATATAATAAAAATAAAAATAATAAAAATAAAACTTAATCACCTTTTTAATATAAAAAATTATATCTGTATATACAAATGTACAAGTCAAAAATATTTAGTGGCATTAAAACATAGTAGTCAATAATTTTGCCACATCTGAATTGCTAAAACATCTCGATAATATGATGCTCTTGTAGATTGTATTGCGGACTCCCTCTGTGTACTTATTGGAGTGTCTACATCATCCTCAACATTATAACCTGAAAATGAGTGAAGGAATGACTCAAATGTTGGTTTTTCCATGCTAAATAAATAATAATGACCCTCTGATCTAATCCATAGACATTGCACAAATTTTTACAAGACCCATGTTGATGCCCTCATACTTAAAACACTTAAAAAACATCAAATAAATAGACAAGAGGCCGAGGAAAAATCAAAATAATACATAGCAAACAACTAATACGGTATTAAGGACAATGCCATCTACTATGTCATAACACATGAAACTGGAGAGAAGTTCTAAAAAAAAATGGATTATCTGGAATTTTACACTTTTAAGTGACCTTTTCCAAGAACTCAACAACCCTCAAAGGAATAGCAGTCAAGAGAAAAAGCAAAAACTATTTCATATATTACATTTCAATTCCTAGTTTTCATACAAAGATCCCAACAAATGCATTCATCCATATACAACAACTTTGGAACTAACTAATACTTCACAAATTTAAAGAAATTAACAATTGCATACAAAAGAATTGATTAAACAACAAAACCATCTCCTTTTTATACTCAGAAATTAAGAAACAATAAAAAAAATAACTATCGATTTACAGGAAGCAATTTTTACCTTACTTTCTTCTGAATTGAGTCGGAGAGGTTGAAAAGAGGGGAGATAAGTCACCGACGGTCGTCGGTGTTGGGGACGGCAAGAGGAAGAAAGTCAATCGCCGGGGAGAGGTCGCAGAGGGAGCGATTGAAATTGCCAACGGTCACGAACGAGGGAGGAGCCAGAGAGGTTGCAGAGAGGAGAGAGATGTTACCGAAGGTCGTCAGTGCTGGGGACGGCAAGAGGAAGGGAGTCGAGCGTCGGAAACAAGTCGCACAAAGGGTGATTTAAATAGCCGAAGGTAAGTCGTGAGCGAGAGAAATTTTCTTTTTCTCCCAAACCCTCGTTTGACATAGCCTCCTTTCCTGACAGCCTGAGCCCAATGTACTTGAGGGAGGGAAAGTGAATTCATGAGTGGTTTATGCCTAAAAAGTAAAATACATATCCCTCTTTCACTTACGGTGGGCACTAACGACTTTTGGGTCTTTTTACCCAGCGTATAAGTGAACTAAACAGTTACATTATCCATTGTCTTCTGCAAGTGTTAGCTTTTAGGCATTCCATTCCAGATCAGGGTCTCCGGCTCCGCCGCTTTGCAGTTCGTCTTCAGGTGAAAAGAGAAAAGAGTAAAAGAAGAAACTTAAAGAGAAGCTTGCTTTTACTCTGATATTTTCACTTTATCTTTTACTTTCCTGTTCGCTGATTACTCTCTAGACGAAGGATTACTGTTTGTAGTGTTATACTCTAATCGTACGGAAGCTTTCGTAATTTAAAAAAAAATTATTTTTTCCTTATTGGACGGGCGCAAACATTTTAGAAACATGTATGTGATTTTATTCAGTGGTTCTTCGTGCAAGTTTTTACAAGTTCCTGGTGAAATCTCTTCGCTTCAAGTGAAGTCAAAGAACATAGAGAAGTCTACTCTTGCTTCAATTGGGAAGTTTGACAAGCATGGATGAGTTTTTCGAGAGGACTATATGAGTCGCAAGGAAGATAAAGAGGAGTCCTTGTAGTTTGCTTTTTTTTTGGCCATTTCGAGTAAGCTTTTCATCTTTTCTTTGGTTGTTTTTGAGCTTCTAATATGGGTAGGAATACTTAAACATTTCGTCCAGTATGAGTAGTAAGACTGAACCATTATTGAATGCACGTCAATATATCTTTGATTAGCTAGCTACCATAGGGGGTCCCCTTATCACTCGTGACAAGTGAAATGAATGTGAAGTTTGAGCCTTCCAATTATTTCCATACCAGTTGAGAAGAACAATATTGGGCATAGAATTTTCTGGTAGTGTTCACTGTTGATGATAGTATGAATGATGATATTACACCTAATAACCTTATAAATGTAGTTCCATACAAGTGGAATGTCCTTTGATTTCAATACTGAAATTCAAACTTAGTGAATGTTCGGCTACATTGCAGTAGAGTCTGAGCAGCATTAATGAGACAATGCATATTGTGTAGGATGAATAAGCATATGTTGCACACACTTCTATACTCTTGTTTTCTGATCAAAAGTGAAGCTGAAGCTCTTTATGTAGAGTTTCATATTATAATCTCTTTGAACAATTATTATTATCAATAAATTCTGATAAAGAGGTTGTTTGGGTTTTTATTGTGGATATAGATTCAACTGGAGAAGTCATTAAATCCCAATAGTTATACTTAAAAAAAATTGCTTTATCGAACTCAGTTATGAGTGCTCGATCTTTTTATTGAACTCATCTGTACTTATGCTGGATTCTTTCCCAATATATGACACCTTAGGTGCTTGTGTTTGTTGCAGATTTGAATTATGGGAGAGGAAATGGTAGGGAACAATGATAATAGCATGGGCATCACTCGCGTGCTCTTCTGTGGGCCTCACTTTGCTGCTTCTCAACGTTATACTGCAGAGTATTTACAGAAATATCCATTCATCCAGGTCATTAGACTTCAGACTATTATTGTTTTGGCTAAACAGTGGCTTCTTTGAGGATGAGGCAGATTTAAGTGCAAGTATAGATTTCTTCTAGTTGGCTTTTTGGGGCCATCCAGAGTTTTGAGATTATAAAAAATGTCTAAATCAGAGAATCTAACATTTTAGGAGATAGTTGTGATTTTTACATGCAATGATTGAACACTCACTCACTTGAATCTGAGTTAGTTTTGGATAAATTTGAAATATGTATACTTTTCAAAAAAAAAAAAAAATTGAATATGTAAGTAATCATTTACATACTACTTGTTATAAATCGTATTAAGAAAACATGGATATAATATGAAAGACTTAAATATCAGTATGATGTAATTAGATTTTTTTTTTTGAAATGGTAATTTGGAGTTTATTGCTGTATACTTTCTCAACTTCTAATGTTTCTTTCATGACAGGGCTATCAAGTAATCCATTTACATTCATATACCAATTCCATTTCTGTCACTGTTTGGCCATCTTTTACTTTTCAAGCATTGCTTAAAGTTTGTTTTAAAATTTTGCTGTTCAGATTTAACTGTGATAAATACATAAGCTACTAAAATCTTCTCTTTTTTCATGTGTATAAGATACATTCAGTTATCTCACTACTTTACAGTTGCGATGCATATGTTTTGTTGCTATTAGTTGCAAACCAGTCTAGTATTTGCATCTGAGTTTGAATGCATTGCAGGCATATAAAACCAATTTCTTAAATTTCTTGCTTTTCATGCTTGCAGTCATTTTGTTGTCTCTTGTTGGTTGAGTTTTTTTCACTAAAGGGGCAATTGAAGAAATTGTTCTGTATTTTCAGGTTGACGATGTGCCTCTTGATGAAGTGCCCAATGTCATTGGAAGATACCACATTTGTGTTGTGAAAAATAGACGTTTAGATGCAAATTTAATAGCTCAGGCGGGTCAAATGAAGCTTATAATGCAGTTTGGTGTTGGATTGGAAGGTATCCATATTGTCTTTGTTAATTTTTGCTAACTGTTAGTGTCTTTATTTTTTCCAATTTTTTATGAAAAAAGTTGGATCCAGGTCTATCCCAAAATGACTAGCCAAATCTTTTTCCAAATAATAACCACATAACTTTTCTAAAATTTAAAATATGTGGGATGTCTCCCACTAACATTCCCCTCACATTCAGGCCTAAACAAATAGATGACAAGCCTGAGATGTAGACAACATAAATGTGACACAAACTACACCCAGCAAAATACATGCCCTGCTCTCATCCCATGTTAAAGTTAACTTCAGGTCTACCCAAGGAATGACTAACTGATATGAATAGATCTTTTCCTGATTAAAAACCATAGAATTCTTCTAAAATTTGACCTATTTGGGATTGTTAGAAATGCTACTGAGGGCTATTTTGGTCTTTTCACATCAGCAGAAGTTTCTGAAATCCACATTGTCTAGTTCTAAATCTTTAATTATATCAGTAGGCTTAGTTTCATGTATTCTGTTTATGTGCATTGGGAGATATAAGGGTTTAAGTCCTTTTAAGTATGTAAGAGCATTTATGTACTTTGACTAAGCCTCACGTAATAAATAGAAGAGGGGATCGTGCTCAACCCCCAACGAGACTCTTCTCAAGAAGTCTCTTTTGTCCTCTTCTTCTCATCTCTTTTCTTCTTCGATCTTTCTCTTTATTTCCTCTTATTTTACATTTTTACTTTTTCACATTGTATCAAGTAGTGAATCCTAGTTGGAAGCCTCTTTTTGTCTTTTTTCTCTCCATTGAAGACTGCGTCACCTTAGGAGGTTCCTCAAGGCTTGTGTCCTACTATGGTTCGACATAAATCAGTTTTTTTTCTTTTCTTTTCTGCCAAAACCTTTGGGTTGTTGGCCACTACTACCTTTAAGTGCAGTTATTGATGAGATAGATTCCTAGGACTACTGATTTTTGGAAATTCCCCTTTACCTGGTATGCAGCCCAATACTGGGCTTCTTGACTGCATCATCTCTGTGGAAGGTGATGTCAACCCTAATTGTTACTGATTTGTGATTCTTTAGTGTACAATCACTCTCTATTGGTGTGTCAATCAGCATAGATTGCATAAAAAAACCCTAATTTTTTGTGAAGTGGGGCCCACCTACCTTGCACACCATCTTGTTACCTGAAGTTATATTTGCTTAATTGAGACCTTTTTGTGGTACTTATGGCTGATACCGGTGAGGTATATACTCCGTCAAGGGAAGTTGTAGTTCTGATGGAAAAAAATACCATTGTTATTACTTCGGAAAAGTTGAATAAGCAGAATTATTTTTGTTGGTCTAAGTCTGTAAGAATGTATTTGAAGGCTAAACGAAAGTCCAGATATATTAGAGATGGCCCTTCAATACCTATGAATGATGATTGAAAGGCAGAAGACTGCCAAGTTATGACATGGATTATAAACAATGTCAATTCTAAATTGAGGAATCAAATCATGAATTGTGAAACGTCACAGGAGATATGGATATCCCTAGATTCATTATATGCACAAGAGAGCAATCTTTCTCGAGTGTATGAATTATATACAAATTTCTTTGGTCTCAAGAGAGGTAACAGACCCGTTACAGAATATTACAGGCAACAAACCTGTTACAAAATATTACAGTGAGTTTCTAGGGGTATGGTAGGAGATAAATGTCTATCATCCATTCACTACAGATGAACGGGACTTAAGGAAACAACAAAACCAGCTGCTGCTTGCTAAATTTCTTGGTGGCCTGGGTTTTGAATTTGACGGAGAAAGGGCTCAATTACTTGCTTTAGATCATGTGCCTACCTTGTCGATTACCTTCAACAACATCATGCATTTCGAAACTATTGTTGGACACAAGGGTGCTAAAGGAGTTAAGGTGGTGGATGCCTCTGCGCTTAATGCCTCTACTTTTATAGAATCTTCTAAAGGTCGTTAGTGTTAGTAGAGGTAGAGATAGAGGTAGAAATGGATTTGGTTAAGGTCAAGGCTGAGGTGATGGAAAATCGGAGAAAAAGTGTAATCATTGTGACAGGACAAACCATTTCTTGGATAAGTGTTGGATCAAGTTTAGTAAACCAGCGTGGGCAAACTCAACCATTAATGATATTAGTGATACTCCTACTGAGATGGTAAGCATTGTTAGACTAGAGTCATATGATGAAATACACCAACTACTACCGTAACAACAACAACTAGTACAACGTAATGCTCAACTCTCAACTGCTTCTTCTTCAACATCTATGGCTCGGACTTCTGCTCCTACAACCACTCTAGCTTGTTCAAGTATTTCTGCTCTTCATGTGTCCATTGTCCACCTGGGTTCTTGACTCAGGAGCTACGACCCATATGTCAAGTTTGTCATCTTTATTTTCAGATTTAAAAGGGTCATCTGATATTAAACATGTTACATTAGTTGATGGTTCTATTTCATCAATTTAAGGAGTTCTTACGGTTGTCCCTACTTCATTCCTATCTTTTTAGTCTGTGTTATTTGGTCCCAAGTTTCCTCTTAGTTTGTTGTGTGGTAGTCAATTGATATAATCAATGAATTGTTAATGCATTAACCTTTTATCCTACCCACTGTATTTTCCAAGATCTCGTGACAAAGAGGATTATTGGTTTTGCTCGTGAGAGGGGCGGATTGTATTATTTGGAGAGTCACTCACCAGATAATACATTACATGCTTTACACTCAGCAATCTCACCTTTATAGTGGCATTGATGGTTCGGTCATCCATCTCCAACGAAATTGGTTTAGCGTTTTCCTGCATTTTGTTCCAGTCTTTCATTTCAGCGTGAATCGTGTCAATTGGGCAAGCATCACTAGACATCATTTCTTGTATCTCATCATAGGAGCACTCAGTTGTTTGACATTGTTCATTCTAATGTTTGGGGTCCTTGTCCTATAACTAATTTATTTGGCTATAAGTATTACCTTTCGTTCATTGATAATTTTAGTAGATGCACTTGTGTGTATCTTCTTTGGGAGAAATTTGATATCTTTTGTTAGAGTCAAGGGAATATTCATCAGTCATCTTGTGTGTTTACTCCACAACAAAATGCAATAGCTGAATGTAAAAATCGTTATTTGTTGGAAGTGGTACATACAATGATATTTCATATGAATTTAACCAAGTCGTATTGGGGTGACACGGTCCTTACTGCATATTTTCTTATCTACAAGATGTCTTCTTCTGTTCTTGGGGGTAAAATTCCTATACAAAATTTATTGCCTTTAGTTCCATTATTCCCATTATCTCCATGTGTACTCAGTTGTGTTTGTTTTGCACATGTGTTTCGTTCTTCTAGAGATAAATTGTCACTTTGTGTAGTTAATTGTATTTTCTTGGGATATTCTCATACACAAAAGGGATACAAATGTTTTTGTCATTTTACGAAGAAAACATTTGTATCTACTAGTGTAACATTTTTATATGATACCCATTTTTTTCCATCCTCCACCGTTGATGTGGTTCCTTTCTTCCACTACAGGTGCAAAGTTAGTTATTTCTACACCTATGGATAATAGTCTAGGACCTTCACCTAGTGTTACTGTTGAGAAACCACTACAAGTATATCATCAACAACGGGTACCCTCAGCTCTGTTTGATTCTAGCTTTGCATGTTTAGAGAACTTAGGGTTTGTAGGTAGAAGGTGCAAGAAGAAGAGAGAAAAAGAGAGGAAAAGAGAGAGATCAAGCAAGAGAGATTAGAGAGAATTAGGGTTGAGGGCATGTTAGGTTTGCCCTCCCCCTCACACCTTTATTTATAGACTTGAGGGCATAAAACTTTAGTACATGAGTGAAATAAAAAAAACTCAAGAGTTTAACATTATTACATCCCCATGCCCGTCACTCTCTAAATTACATAAAGTGCCACTATCTTCTTTAACACTCTCCCTCAAGCTAGTGAGAAAACATCATAAATTCCTAGCTTGAAACATGTCTTTGAGAGAGATTTTGCAGCAATGGCCTTTGTGATGATATCTGCTAGTTGATTCTTGGATAGGATGTACTGCATAGATATTACACCAGCTTGCAACTTTTCATTAACAAAATGATAGTCTATCTTGCTATGTTTTGTTCTTGTGAAACATTGGGTTGTTTGCAGTGTGATTGGCTGCCAGATTATCACAATGAAGTTGCATCGGTTTGTTTACTTGGAAACCCAATTCAGTCATGAAGGATTTGAGCCATAATAGTTCACTTACTGCATGTGCCATGGATCTATACTTTGTTTCTGCAATTGACCTTGCTACCACATTTCTTGTTTTGCTTCTCTAGGTGACCACCTCCATCATCAATGCTAAAGAAAGTCGAAGGGGAGTTATGCTTTACTCTCAATCGGTTGAAGGATCAAAAATGTTAATTGGAAAAATCAATGATGAGAAACCGAAGTTTAATACTAAAAAAACATTGGCCTCTTTAGAAGTTGGGAAAATGGAGTCTTAGCCCTCAAACAAGGATAACCTCTGGTGTACCTACTGCAAAAAGCCTCATCGTACCAAGAGCAATGGTGGAAGCTTCATGGAAAACCATAAAGTTCTTAGTGGAATAGAGGACCTAGAAGTGGAACACAGCGAAGCCAGGTGCATATGACTCAATCTAGGGAAAACAAAGCATAATGAATTCAATAAAGAAGACATCAGAAGATTGAGATCACTCCTTGATTCATTAGAGAAGTCTACAGGTACCTGTTCCTTGCCAAATTCAGGTAAGCTTCATTCCTTATATGCTTTAGTGCCTCTGGTTCAGATTTTTCAAACTCCTAGGTTATTGACTTTGGGGCAACCAATTATATGACTCATTTTTCACACAAATTTTTCACACAATTTTCACACAAAATTTTCACATATCATCCCTGCCCTAGCAGTAAAAAAATAGCCATTGCTGATGGATCCATGACCACTATTGCAGGCCAAAGATTAGTGAGTACAAAGATTTTGAGTTTATTAGTTGGTAAAAAGGTTTCCTAAGTTGGCTAGTCATTTTGGGATGGGCCTTGGATCCAACTTAACATGGTATCAGAGCAGGTACTCATATGTGGGCCTACACCCAAACTATCTACTTGTAGAGCCACAAAAGAGGGCCTACACCTAGACTGCTTACTCCTAAATTATCCACTTGTAGATCCACAAAAGAGGGTCTACATGTGAGGGAGAGTGTTAAGGAATAGTCCCACATAGATTAGTGAGTACAAAGATTTTGAGTTTATTAGTTGGTAAAGAGGTTTCCTAAGTTGGTTAGTCATTTTGGGATGGGCCTTGGACCCAACTTAACACAAAATTTTCACAAAAAATTTTCACATATCATCCCTGCTCTAGCAGTAAAAAAATAGCCATTGCTGATGGATCCATGACCACTATTACAGGCCAGGGAGGCATTGTTCTAAGTCTATACATGATACTTGAAAACGTGCTACATGTACCTAAGTTATCTACAAATTTGTGTCTATTCATCAATTTACAAAAGATCTGAACTGCAGTGTGGTGTTTTCTCGTATTTCTTGTGTATTTCAGGATCAAGTTACGAGGAGGACAATTGGACATGCTAAGGCAAGACATGGTCTTTATTATCTTGAGTTACCTAGTGGCCAAGTGAACAATGAGAACAAATCACCTCTTTCGTTTCTGTCCAACAACTCTCATTTCAATAAAGACCAAATTTGGCTTCATTATCTTAGACTTGGACACCCTTTCTTTAGTATCCTTAGTGTCATGTTTCCATATTTGTTTAAGAATGTTAATGTAAACAATTTTCTTTGCGATGTTTGTGAATTTGCTAAACACCGACGTGTTTCCTTTCCTTTGAGTAATAAAAGAACTACAACGCATTTTTCTTTGATTCAAAGTGATATTTGGGATCCATCTCGAATTCCCAACATTTTAGGGGCTCGTTGGTTTGTCTTGCCCATTGATGATTGCACTCAGGTTTCATGGATTTATTTGCTAAAACAAAAATCTGATATAAGCAACATTTTTCCTATTTTTCAAACAATGGTCAAACATGAATTCAATGTTGGAATTAAGAGGTTGAGTATAGATAATGCTAGAGACTACTTTAATCAAAATTTGTCTCCATACTTTCAAAAAGAGGGAATTATACATGAATCTTCGTGTGTTGACACACCCCAACAAAATGGGGTTGTTGAAAGAAAAAATGGTCATTTTTAGCCTCTGTTCGTGCCCTATTGTTCCAAAAGAATACTCCAAAATCCTTTTGGGAGGAAGCTATTCTCACTGCAGCTCACCTACTGTTCTTGATTTGGATTTGTCCATAGCCACAAGAAAGGGTGTTAGAAAGTGCACGCAACATCCTTTATCCCATTTTGTGTCCTTTGAAAAATTATCAACCTCACGCAAAAGCTTTCTAACTCATCTAAACACTGCAGCCATCCCACAAACCTTATCTGAGGTACTTGGCAAAGAGGAATGGAAGCATGCAATGAGAGTAGAAATGGAGGCCTTGAAGAAAAATAAAACATGGGATCTAGTGGAATTACCAATTGGAAAGAGATTGATGAGGCGTAAATGGGTCTTCACAGTGGAGTATAAGTTGGATAGATCCATTGAGAGTTATAAAGGGAGACTAGTAGCCAAGGGATATACACAGACCTATGGGGTGGATTATCAGGAGACGTTTGCACCAGTGGCGAAGATGAACACAATAAAGGTGTTGTTATCTCTAGTAGCGAAGTATCATTGGGCTTTACAACAGTTCGATGTGAAGAATCTTTTTTTACATGGAGATTTTGAGGAGGAAATCTGTATGGAAGTTCCACTTGGCTTTGGCATAAATTTGGGTAAAAACAATGTGTGCAAACTGAAAAAGGCCTTGTATGGGCTCAAACAATCTCCTCATACATGGTTTGGAAGATTTTGTAAAACAATGTTGAATATGAACTATAAACAGAGCCAAGGTGATCATATTTTGTTTATCAAACATTTGGCCTTAGGGAGAGTCACGACATTGATAGTTTATATGGATGACATTTTCGTAATTGGGAATGATCTAGATGAAAAGGAAGCTCATCAGAAGTATTTAGCAAAATAATTCAAAATAAAGGATCTTGGAAAATTTAAGTACCACTAAGGAATAGAAGAAGCTCTTTATAAAAAAAGAAAAAAAAGAAAAAAAAAAAGAAGAAGCTCTCTTGCTCTCTTCTCCCTCTCGGCTTCTTCGTCTCCTACTCCCTCTCGAAGGATCTTGGAAAAATTAAAGTACTACTTAGGAATAGAAGAAGCTCTTTATAAACAAAAAAAAAAAACAAAATAGAAGAAGCTCTCCCGCTCTCTTCTCCCTTTCAGCTTCTTCGTCTCTTTCTCCCTCTCGGCCTCCCTCTCGTTTCTCCCTTCCCGTTTCTTCTCCCTCTCAAAGGGTCTTGGAAACTTAAAGTACTACTTAGGAATAGAAGAAGCTCTTTATAAAAATAAAATAAAATAAAAAATAAAATAGAAGAAGCTCTCCCGCTCTCTTCTCCCTCTCGGCTTCTTCGTCTCCTTCTCCCTCTCGGCCTCCCTCTCGCTTCTCCCTTCTTGTCTCTTATCCCTCTCGGCCTCTGTATATGGAAGAAGCGCATAGATCGTGCTTTGTGCCTTGTGGTGGTTTCTTTTGGCGGTTGTCTTCAGATAATCTTCGCTTGAAGGTACCTGATTTCCCGTGCCATGGCTTCGGGATGAAAACTCAGAGGAGTTGATGGTCTTCTTGATAATTTATAAACAACGCCTTTCAATCGGTTTCTTTTATCTTTGCTCTTCTGAGTTTTGGATTCTAGGGCATACTTTTCAATTGGTTCTCCTTTAATGATTTATGAGGCCTAGGAATTGGTGGAGGTCTCTTTGAATTAAGTCGATAATTCAAGAGCTGCTAGAGATATATTTATATAATTTTTTTAATTGGAGGAAGAAAGGACAGGACAAGATGAAGTGATACTTTTACCAACTGTAATTGAGGCTCCTATTTGGTTTCTTTTTGTTCCTAAAGCGATTGACGAGGACCAGCTTTTGGTGTTCTTGGATTTCCTGAGATGACGAAAGAACTGAGCTTGAACACAAGGTAATTTGTGTGAAAAATGATTTTTTTTTTATTTGGAGGAGAGGAGGAATTTCTTGATTTGTTGAATTTGAAGCAAGATAGAAGAAATCAAGTTCTGTGTTCTTAAAACGATTGTCATATAGGCTTTTGGGGTTTCCAATAAAGGGTGATACAGTGGGTTTGAGTTTCATCTTACCAAGCTCTTGTCCACAAACTAGGAGAATTGGTTTAATTAATCCCTTTTTATAATTAATTTAACCAATGGTATTAAATTTAGCGGAAATATATTATTAATTAATAATACGTAAAAATATATATTGTGTTAAAGTAAGCATTTGATCAATTATTTTTGTTTAATTATTCCTTTTTTATGTTAAAATATATCTTATGTTATTAATAAATAAATAAATAAAATTATTATATTCGTTTCTGTGATTTTTTACTTTGTATTTATTTATTTTTATAATTAATCAGTGCATAGTTAATTGTCACGCGTAATTACTGTATTAATGTACAATAAATTGCAATAATTAATTAATATAATATCTTATTTAATTAATTAGTATATTAATATATTTTAATTCTACATTAAATTAGTGTAATAATCATGTTTTTTTTGGTTAATTTGGTGTTTAGGTATATATGTTCTATTTAAGTATATTATTACAAGTTACTCATTCTCTTGTTTTGGTTATATTTCTCATTTTGGGGCACTAACAATGGAAACTGTTTTCTAGTGCACTTGAACTCGTTCACACTAACACCCAACTTGAATTTGAAATTGAATTAGATCATTCAATTGAATTTGAATTTGAAGTTGAAGTTGAAGCAAATGTTGACTAACCCCTCCTAAAGGAGAAACTTGAAAGCGGATTGATTTGCACTCCCTACATTTCTATAGAGGACCAATTAGCAGACATCTTAACTAAAGGATTGGTGATTTCAACATTTCAGAGGATTATGAGCAAGCTAGGGATGGAAAATATCTACTCCCCAGCTTGAGGGAGAGTGTTGGAAATTCGGGATTGATTAAAATCCCAAGATTTCTGTGGATAGAAGTAATGGTAGGGTCAGATTTGTATTTTGAATTATAGGAGATTAGCTGTAAATTAGTAGATAATAGTTTCATGTTTTCTAGAGATTAGGGTCAGATTTGTATTTGCTGTAAATTAGTAGATAATAGTTTCCTGATTTATAGAGATGAGTAGAACGTCAAACTTTCCTAGAAGAGCAATACCTTGCTTTATAAAGTCCTTGTATCTGATCGGTTCAAAATGGATAATAAATTTCAAAATTTTCTTCAGGTTCCCTACTTCAACAGTTTCAATGTTATTGAGACTGTCAAAAATTTAAATTCCAAGCTCCCCTAACATACAATTGAGAAACCAAAATGTCTTGAGTTAAAACCGCTTTAAAAAGTCAAGAGAAAGAAGTGGTTAAAGAAGAATTCCCAATCCACTTGTCTAATGAGAACCTAACTTGATGGTCGCTTCTAACATGGAACCAAATTCTATTAAGAAAAGACAGGTTTTAAGGAATCAATTGTCTTCCACAAACTTGAATTATGCACTGGAACAGAAGCAAAGAGCAGCTAAGAGTCCTCCGCTTAGCCATGTGTAACTACAATATGCTACCTCCAAAGTGGATTGCGCTCAGTTCCAAAACACAACGACCAGTTTGCTAGCAAAACTTTATTCATCATACTTATAGACCTTAGACCTAAACCACCATTAGCTTTCGGAAGACAAACCTCATCCCAGTTAACCAAATGATATCTGAAACTATCTGCATTACTTTTCCAAAGAAATCAATGCCTAATAGACTCAATCTTCAAAGCTACAAATCTTGGACAAGGGATGAAGGAAAGATAATGGCTAGGAATACCGGGGAAGGTCGCCTTCGTTAAGGTGGTCCATCCATCAAAACTCAATAATCTACCTCTCCACATGTCAAGTCCCTTTTCCATTCTTTCCACAACTGATGCCCAATGATCAACTGAAGGCCTTCCTTGAAACAAAGGAAGACCCAAATAGAAAGTGGGCAGGGTAGACACTTCACAACCCAACCCAATGCATTGCCAAGAGAAAGCTGCAACTCCTGAAAAGGTTCACTCCTATAAGCGCTGACGTAGTTCAATTTACTTTCTGCCCTGAAATCAATTCATAGATATGCAGAAGGGCTGTAACAGTGGTTATTTGATCAATGTTACCCTCAAAAAACACAATGTGTGATTTGCAAATTGAAGTAAATGTGAAGAAAATGGAACATATGTATTTGGGAAAAAGTTTAGCCAATTACAGAATTGTGCGGCTTGAAAAATGATAGCAAGTGCTTCTCCAACAATGTTAAAAACATGGGTGATAAAGAACAACCTTGTCTCCTCCTTCGTGACCTTTTAAGACTACCCTTTGCCTCTCCATTGACCAATATATAATAAGAAGTTGAAGACATGCAACTATGAATCATTAAGAATCACCATTTTTAAAACGAAATATTCAATTGTGAATCCAAAACCTTTATTTGGCTTCAAAACCAATGTTACGCATAGCCCAATCCATAAATTTCTAGTTTACCTTATCAAAAGCTTTTGCCATATCTAATTTTAAAAGAACCCTATACTACCTGACCTATGGGAGGACTTGTGGGCCATAAAAACAGAATCCAGAATTTTTCAGCCCTTAGAATTGATGTTTCCTTTCTCTCTTCATTGGAAATTCACTCTCTTCAATTAACCTATTTAGGTTAAGGATAGTTTGTTAAATATGTAGGCATGGGTTTACATTAACCTAACCTGCTCCATGTACTAAAGTGGCCCAAATTTACATTAACCTAACTTGCTTCATATAATAACGTGGCTCAAAACCTGTTGTTTGCCAGTTCATAGTTATGTTTTCTGATTGAAACCTACCTCTTCAATAAGAAGAGAAAAATATATATATAAAATCAGCTAGCTCATTTGGAGGAACAGAAAATAATTTTTGAACTTGAGAAGAAGAGAAAATCAGAGCTCACGAGAGCTGTTTGAGAATTTAAAATTTGAAGGCAAATAAAAAAGTAGCAAGCTTTAAGAGATGAGAAGAACTCTTCTTAGGGGGGCAGGTGGACTTGTCTTAATCAATTTGATGAAGTTGGCAATGTCTTTATTTATTTTAAAAATGTTATGTCTTATCCATGTTAGGTGTGGTCTGACATGGCTAATTTTCAACTGTGGACCATGTGCTAATCTGGTTGAGCTTGTTTACCTTGACTGAATCTCATCTTGAGCAATCTAGGATTTCACACTGAGTTGAGCATATTTACATAGCTCAAACCCTGTACAGGTATTTATCGTCTGTGTTGCCAACCTTGCCCATAAACACAGTCTTGGTTGTTGCAGCTAGTTGACTTGATTTTTCTTCTTTAATTGTCTCTCTTTGCATTTCTTTTGGTAAGTATTCCTGCCAACATTTATGCTACCTTTTTGTAGGAGTTGATATTGATGCTGCAACATGCCACGGAGTCAAAGTTGCAAGAATTCCTGGCAATGTGACCGGTAATTCAGCATCATGTGCAGAAATGGCCATATATTTGATGCTGGGCCTTCTCAAGAAGCAAGTAGGTTACTCAGTCGATGGCTTATGTCATGTTGTATTGAGCGTGAGTGTAACTTATGATTCTCTCTTTCTGTTTTAGAATTAAGGGTATAAATATAATTGGGTACTTTAATCTGAGATTATAATGATAGATTAAAAGTAAGAGATTAGAGATTACAAGTAAGAGCTTACAGGGGTCAAATGCTATCAGTTTGAGTCTATTCCTCTTTTTTTTCTTCATTCTTTTCGTTATTTATCTTCTTTCTCTTTAGTTGTCCTCTCTACTTGATCCTTCTATTGATTGCTTTCATTTTAATAGTTGTATCTCATCATATCTCAAATTTAACAACAGATTTCTCTTTTGTAATTTATATCATTTGTTATGCTCATTTACTGCTTAATGCAAATTTTGATGGAAATATTTTTTTACATGCTTAGAGAGAATCAGCATTGAAAGACAATTAAATGCTTGGGATTCTTTTCTGATATATATTACAGTTTGATGTATTTTTCGGTTTTCAGGTTTTTTGAGTTTTTTTTTTTTTGAGATGAAAAAAGAAATTCGTTTCAGGTTTTTTGTGTTGCTCTCCCAGATTTTTTTCTTTGTGATTTTGTTATTTTTTGTGCATTCTTTCCTCTCTAATAGTATGTTCCTCATTCTCAAAAAAAAAAAAAAAAAAATGAAATAAAAAAAGAAAAAAACAATTAGCATTCAAGTGGCTGAGTTTGTTAAACACGAATAGCTGTTTTCAGATAGTTAATTGGCTTAAATTGGGTACTTGGCTAATTTGTTCTTTAACTCTCTTGCAAGCCCATAAACTGATTTTTGTTTGTCACATGTTATTGGTGTAGAAGGAGATGGAAGTTGCAGTGAAACAGAGAAGGTTAGGAGAGCCAACTGGGGAGACTCTCCTTGGAAAAACAGTGCGTTTGGTTTCTCTCTATTTTCTTTCATCAATCAGATATCATGGTTTTCTTAGTCTTGAATGTTCACTTTTTGTGTAGTTTATATCAGGGTAAGAATTTGTTCATCTCAATGATAGTTTAGAAATCTTGGATGTATTTAAACAATTCTGTATGGAAATAAAAGTTCAATTTTCTATCTTGCATTGAGACAATACTAAAGAATATTCGAGTACTGCATTTTAATCTTTTTCTGCCTCAAATGGAATCATTCATGAAACCTCTCGTGCCTTAAGCTCACAGTAAAATGGGGTTGTTGAATGGAAAAATAGACACTTGAGGCAGCTCATACCATGCTTTTCTAGATGCATGTTTCTAAATTGTATTGAGGAGAAGTTGTTTTTTGAGCTTGTTACTTGATTAATCGGAATTTGTTTGATGTCTTGCAAGGTGGTCTTCCCTTTCAAGTTGTCAGTCTTGATCAACCACTATTCAGTTCATCTCTTAAAGTGTTTGGTTGTGTGTTCTATGTTCATATTTTCTCCTCTCTAGATAAATTGTCTCCTTATGCAGTAAAGTGTGTCTTTGTTGGGTATTCCTGAGTTCAAAAGGGATTTAAATGCTCTGATCCAATAAATAAGAAATTTTATATCTCTCTTGATTTGCTGGTCTTGTTGAGTCCGTTGATAATTTTCTTGTTTCTGTTCCTCTTCCCATCATTCCGGACATTGAGCCTTCTTCACCACCATTATCTAAGCCACTGCAGGTCTACAAACGTAGGCCAAAGCAAGTAGCTCCAATTTCACTGCCTCCAACACTGACTAAATAATTATTTCTCCTGCATAGCCCTCCTTATTGTCTGATTTATTTGGAAATCCATCATCTGATCTCACTCTTGATGTCTCCTTGCCCTATGGAAAGGTAAACGGTCTTGTACCCAACATCCTATTTCTGATTTGTTACATACAACTTTTTGTCTCCTTCCTATGCCAAGTTTGTTTGCGCATTGACTGCCTCGATTATTCATTCTACATATTTGCAACTGGCAATGGAAGATGAAATGGACGCCCTACATTCATGGAGGACATGAGAATTGTGGTAATGTTCCCTACATGTGGAGAGTCTAGGAGGGCTACACTGATTTATTCGAGGCGAGGAGCGACAACCAGCTTGATGGATGACTTTGGACGTAGGCGATAACCACATCGATGGCGAGGAGCGACAAGCTACCTGATGAAAGACTCTGGATGCCGGCAACAATCGACAGGAGGTCGCCATTAGACCAACACGACGGGCAACTCAAGACAGTTTTTTGTGGTTCCAATTACCTTGATGGATTTCGAGACCTATCACGAAAGGATACTATTTGGCGAGATGAAACAACAAAGAATCTTACTGTCGTTGTTGATGACGCCCATCCTAAAAATGCTTCGATCCTTCCTACCTATAAGGAAGTGATCGACATCTTGCGAGAAACTCCCTTGCTCACCAGTGATGCTCCTGCGGAAGCAACTGTTACTCCTATCAAAGAAGATGACGTGTGTGGATGGCAGACGATGAATCGATGTAATGCTAGCAGATGGTGAGCTCACAGAACTACAGAAATTGCCAATCCGATGGCCACCTTCCAAGTCGGAAACTTCTTGTGTGCCTTTGATTGTGCTGGCCAGATGGTTCACATCTACTTTTCAACAAGAGGATTCGTCTCTATCCCGTTCATTGCTAGTAGTGCCTTCATCACCCAGTTCAATGCTTCCACTCGTCTGCTAGACTTGTCGAGGACCTCCAAGGAACCCTTGATCGGAAACATTGTCTTCCATATTTCCGTGCATACGTATAAAAGGAGCTCGGGAATGAAAGATTACTCAATGCAGAGGCAGACTGATAGTGGGGAGAATCTACATCCAAGAGTCATCGAACTCTGGTTTTGGATGGGAACAGTTCAAATCGTGTATCATTCGAATTTCTGGTATCTCTGATGCCAAACCCCCTGAAAACTCTCAAACCAATCCTTTCCCGCCTTTGCCAATCCCAAATCCTATGCACCCCAACCCCCACACCTCACCTCCATCCCCTCAAGCTTCCCCATCTGCTGCAAAAATACCCACCGTCATCCAGCCACCTGATCCATTCTCTATTCATCTTCACCCCCTCAAGCTTCCCCATCTCCTAGATGACCATAATGATGTTAGTGCAAGAAACATGTTTAATCCAAAGTGCAAAAAAGTAAGATACTAAATTGTTAGAACCAACAAAATAATAACACCAAGTTTGACCATCAAGTTGAACTAAACCATGAAGGAGTTATACATTTTTCTTTTCATGGCTTTGACCTTCCCTTCTTTCTTGGATATCAACGGTGTCACTGCTGCTCACTGAAGCATGTGACAGGCAGCTATTGTCTTTTATACAAGGAGAACTAGCATAACCAGGGGGAGCATCAAAAGGTCAGATAAAATAGTCATTCTCGTGGTTCCTCAAGGTAAGTGACTGAATCCAGAGAGCAAAGACACTGAGTCAAGATGAGAGATCCAGAAATAACAATCCTGAGGCCGAATAAAGCAACAAAGAATATACAGTGAGGACTAATAAATTCAGAAACAGTCACTAATTGAAGAGGAACTGAAGTTATTGTCTCAGCACTGAACTTTTGAATTGAATAATGAGTCTTCAACGCCTGAAACAGATGTAGAAACAGAATTAATCAACATCTACTCCAGCGAAACTTCAAGAAAGTGATTGCTTAAGCATCCAAGATCAGATACATGAGATGACAGGATCTGGTTGCTCTCTGTGCAAGCGATGAGGCTATTGAGAAGACTTCTGCAGCTATCAAAACCCCCAACTATATTGGAGCGTATCCTGATCCTGAGAGTGCTGAGAGAGACAGATGCTTGTCCGGACTGCGATTTGGAGGCACTCGCGTCGTAAGTAATAGGTGGAAAACATTCTCAGCATCTGCTTGCTGATTCTGTCCGTCTATGAGGACAATCCAGAGCATCCCAAGTTTGCCTAGACGGAGGCTATGGCATCTATTTCATCCGAGTCCTGAAGCTCATAATTATGACCAGATGTGGGGTGCAGTTAACGGAAAGTAACCGAAAGTAAATTGGGTCTCTGAGAGATACAAGAAGAGAGAGATGGTCTTGTGAGCAAGGTGTAGAAATCGGCTCCGAGCTCCACCAGAAAGTAACAAGTTGACAGCTGAAAATCCCACCAATGAAAATCAATTAGAAATTCAACGAACAAATGCACGGAGACCTCATTAAAGAGAATCTAAAGAAGCATGTTGATATGGAGAAGCAAATGAAGCATATGAAATTGTGATAAAATTGCAGAGATTAAACTAAAAAACCAAATAAAACAGTGACTGCGAGACCTATGGAGATTAAAACAGAGACCGAGAGATTTGTGGAGGTTAATTCATTCAAAGGAGAAGATTGAACACATTGTTGAGTAGATTAGGTCAATCCACAAACCCTAGACAACCTGCTTTAATACCATCTTGAATTTTGTAGGATGAAAGTGGTGGAGAGATTAGGGTTTATAGTCCCTCTCCCCTATTTATAACTTAAACAATGTTCAAATGTACATCCATGTCCCTGCAACTCTTAAACCCTAGGAATTTACTTTTGATGAGAAAATACATTCATATTAAATAAAGAAAACCTAATTAACTCAAATAAAACTTCTAACAGTTTAAAACATATTTACAAAAAACGACCAGATTGCCCCTCTTTACAATGACACTAAATAACACCCATTCTAACATAATAACTTCCTAATTTCTGAATCAGCTTAACTATGACACTTAACCAGAACTAATCTTAGATGAATGAGAAACAACAGTATGCACTATAAAATGATGAAACTGCCCTTACTGTCATATTTTCCAACAAAATCTTTGTTCTTCTTTCAAAACAAAAACTGAAAAATTGGTGTTCCTTCAAATATATCTATACATACTTTTTACATATTTTCTCTCAGGACAATTAGTGGAGTATTTCAGTTTATATGTTCTAAAGAGCTAAACCAATTTTCCTCTAATTTTCAAATGCTTCCATATACATGCTTGATAGATTTTTATTTCCATGAAGAACAGCACATTGTATTTCTTCCAATATTTGTGCATTTCTGTACATGTGCATGATGTGCTTCTATTTCCAAGAAAACCAGCACATTGTAGTAGATACTTAAACTCTAGTATGCCTTTAGGTTTGAGTTTACTTTAAGATAATTATGATGACTTGGTAACACGAGGACACTCTGCAGGTCTTCATATTGGGATTTGGAAGCATTGGAGTTGATCTTGCAAAACGTTTGCGACCTTTTGGTGTGAAACTGCTTGCAACCAAGCGAAGATGGACCCAGATTAATGGTATAGATTTATGAGAATCATGCAGGTTTCAGTTTGTATGTTTTTCCTCACCTCTGAAAATTTGTCTGTTTTCCTCCTCACCTCTGAAAATTTGTATGTGAAGATCTTTTTTCTTTTATTTATTTATTTTTGAAATGTTTGATGTTGACAGCTTTCAACTTAGAATGAAGAAGTGTGTGCTCATTGCTGCAGTAAATTATTAAATTATCATTGTTCTTATCTATTGGAGTCTGCTGACTCCCTTTCTTCTTCCTGTAATTGGTTTGAATCTTTTGCTCTTATCTCAGATTCGGGTGATAGACCATCCTCAAATATGAGTCTGATAGATAAGAAGGGGGGTCCTGAAAACATGTATGATTTTGCTGCAGAAGCAGATATAGTGGTTGCTTGCTTGTCCTTGAATAAAGAAACGGTTAGTAGTTCTCCTTTTCTATAGTTCCATATATAAATCTTTTGGTGCAAGTATACTTTCTTACCAGTATTGCTAAGTGCATTTTCGGTGATGCTACTCTCAGGCTGGCATTGTAAACAAGAAATTCATTTCTTCTATGAAACAGGTATGTAGTCCAAAAATTGATTTTTGCAGGCATGGGGCCAAAAAAATGGTTTTGTGGTCACCAATTATTAGTATAGTCCTAAAACGAACCATTATTCATTGGATCTTCTGCCCAAACAGTGCAAGTGATTTTTTATAGCACTTTGAATCCATGAGTGCCACTCCGCTAACAGTTACTTCGTAATTCCAGGGTTCTCTTCTTGTAAATATTGCTCGAGGAGGTCTACTTGATTATGAGTCTGTTGCTTCTCACCTTGAATCAGGTCATCTGGGTGGCTTAGGTATTGATGTTGCTTGGACAGAACCATTTGATCCTGAAGATCCGATTTTGAAGTATCCAAATGTCCTTATTACACCTCACGTTGCTGGTGTTACTGAATATTCTTATAGAACAATGGCTAAGGTATCCACTAACAGCTCTTACATGTGCATTTTGTTGATCTCTGTGGGAATGTATTCATTTAATGTCATATGTGATTTAGCCCCTGAAAAAAGAGGCTAATGAAAATTGTGAAATTATGCACATCCACTGCAAAATCAATAATCGAGTTCTTAACACAGTTTTGAAATTTCGTTATAGTTATTATTAGCACTAAGAATGAGAAAAACGAAAATATTGTTTTTATTGGATATTATGTATGTTTCATAATGCGGGTTTGCGGTCCTAGTATTTTCATGTGAGATAACACATTTTATCTGGAATTTTTCTAACTGGCACTGTATTGAAATTAGTGGACTAGTTTTTTTATGTGGAAGCATACAGTTTGTTTTGGGACTCATATAAAATGCCACACATTAGTAGTGGACCATACACCCTCCGCCATTAAATAACATAGCCATGTGGGTCAAGAAAAATAGCACAGTTATGGTAAAAGGGTTATCAGGGCTTTTCATTAAAAAGAATGGGCACATTAGGTTCACCCCTCAGATTGGAAGCTAAGCCTTGGTGGGTCTCCCTAACTCTTTTTACCTGCTGCTTCACTGGTTTAATATTTGGGTCTTCTTACAGGTCGTAGGTGATTGTGCCCTCCAGCTTCATGCAGGGGCCCCTTTGACGAGCGTTGAGATTGTAAACTGAAGCAACAGGAATTGGAAAAGGATCAAAGTATGTCCAATCTCGAAGCCTCTTCCATGATAATTTGGGTAATACTTCTGTTAGCAGTAAAAATATTTAAAACGTGAAGGCCCAAAAGTTTCAAGGTTGGTGATTGTTTGATGATTCTTTTGTACTCTACTTTCATTTGAGATCACTCCGTTGGAAATTTAAAATATGACACCACTTTTGTACTTTACTTTGGTTGGGTGGACAATTCTCAATTTGGTATTTTTCATGCATGTAAATAAGAACTAAAAGCATCAAATTGCAACAGAAGTATCTCTTCCAGAGGACTTTTGAAATATCAGAATTTTGGATGAGAAAAGATGAGAAATAAGGAGAAGAATAGCTCGGAGAGCGGGAGTAGCTGCCAGTGCTTGTAAAAAAGCAGGTCTCCCTCTTCTTGTTAATCAAGGTTCAAATCAAGGTTCAAGTGATTTTTACATAAAAGATACAAATACCCATCAAGACATAAACTTACATATCTCTTCAGAATACATATTTAAAATGAATGAAAATTGAACCATATGCTTATGAGGATATTGCTTAAGACATTATTTAAGATAAAAATATAATATAAAAATAACCAAAATACCCTGAATTGATATTTTAATACTCCCTTTCAAGTCGGAGAGTAGATTTCTAATAACCCCAACTTGTTGTTGTTGAAGGATATGTTCATGTCTTCCTCATGGTTTGGTATACATATTTTCCAGCTGCTCTAAAGATTTTACATATGGAGCTACCATTTTTCCTTGCATAACTAGATCTCTAATAAAATGGTAATCAATCTCTATATGTTTAGTTCTCTCGTGGAACACAGTTGTTTGCAATGAAGATGTCCACTTGATTATTATATTTCATGACCATAAGACTTGGCAACTACAAACCAAACTTAAGAAGAATAGACTTAATCTACATAAGCTCATTACTCGATATTAGGCATCTACATCAAATCTATCCACACTAGTCTGTTTTTAACTTTTCTAGCTTACCAGGTTACCTCCAACAAAACAACAATAGCCTGATGTAGACTATCTGTTCATCTTACATCCAACATATCAGCATCAAAATATCCAAATACATCAATCCGTCTATTATGAGTATACAATAGATTTTTGCCAAGTGTATCCTTCAAATACTTTAAGATCCGTTGAACAACTTCTAAATGTACTTTCTATGAACTAACTCACAACTCCCACAACAAATGAAGTATATGGCATGATAACTGTAGCATAAATCAATTTACCTACTAAACATCGGTATTGAGTTCAAGCCTTGAGAGCAGGACCCTGTGTCATGAAGATTATGGTTAACTTCTATGGGAGTATCTACCGGTTTGGCACCAAACACACTACACTCATGCGGCATAAATAATATATATTTCCTGTGGGAGAGAACAATACCTCATCTGCTGCGAGTAACTTCAATGTCAAGAAAGTACTTAAATGAGCTCAAATATTTAGTCTGAATGTGTGACAATATATTGTTTAACTCCAGTAATGCCTTCAAGATCATCCCCAGACAATAACTACACTAGTCCTCTTGAGTGTGAACATAGAATAATCACAATGGCTCAGGTAGAACCCAATCTACATTACTACAATGCTAAATTTCTCAAACCACCCGGGACTGTTTAAGTTCATAAATGACCTTTTGTAGCTTATATACTTTCCTTGTCTCCCTTTGAGTAACATACCCAAGAGATTGCTCTATATAAACGTTTTCATGTAATCTCCATAGAATAAAGCATTTTTCACATGAAGCTAAAAAAGTGGCCAACCACTATTAATTACCACAAAGACTAAGATATGTACCAAGGTAAGTTGGCCACAAGAGTGAAGGTTTCAAACACATCAACATGGACGGCCAATGTATATCCATTTGCTACCAGTCGGGCCTTATATTGTTCAATAGATCTATCTATATTTTATAGTATAAACCCAATGACACCCCCATGATAGTGGTCTTACCAGGTATAATAGAACGCAAGGACATAGCAAAGGATTTAAAGGAAGAGGTCAAATAGTCAAGAGAAACATATTTAGAGATAGAATGGGAAGTGTAAGACCTTTTACTTTTTGGTAGACTAATAGGCAAGTCTAAATCTAATAGAAAAAAATCTATAGGTAAAGAGGAAGATAACTGAGCACGAGAAGGTAGCTTTGTAGGGTTATCTACTTTGTAGGAGCACGAGGATGGCAGTTGTAAACATGAAGAGGCAGAGAGGAACCTGATGGAGCTGGGAGATCCAAACCAAATTGGAACAAAACTATCTGAAGGAGCAGAAGAAACAAGAATACAACTAGAAGACTCAAAATACGTAGTATGTTCAAAGAAGGTCACATCAGTTGACACATGCCTTCCAACAAACAAGATCATAACATTTGTTCCCTTTTTTATTGACAAGAGTACCATAAGAAGACACATTTGACTGACCAAGGTAACAACTTATCAATTGAAATTCCAAATATATGAACAAAACAAGTACAACCAAAAACACAAGTACCACATCAAATAGTATACATGTGGTTTTATAACTTGGAAAGAAAGTTAACCGTTCAAAACAAAGGAGGGCATTCGATTAATTAAGAAACAAGAAGTTAAGCCAGCATCCCCCAAAATGACTTAGGTTATTGAGGGGTATAAGGACAAGATGTTTAATGGGTAATACCATGGAGGCACAAAAAGTAAAAAACTTATCATTAAGATATTCCAACCTATTATTAGTATGAAGCACGTGAGTACAAGCTCCAAATTGATTTTTTATTTCATTAAAAAAATTTAGGAATACATCAAAGACTTTGGATTTCTCCAATAGAAGATACATCCAAGTTACTCAACTAAAATCATGAATAAATGACACAAAATATTCAAAATCAAATGGATTGGGAATCCAACATGGACCCCCATATATCAAAATGAATTAACTCAAACAATTTGATGCTACAACTAGAACTAACTAGGAGAATGGGTCGATGATGCTTTCCCAACTGACAAGACTTGTAATCAAAGATATTTGCTGCCAATGAAGGAAAAAAAAAGACGCAACTTAATTGGTGATAGATGTCCCTAATGTAGATGCCTTAAGTAAGATGAATCTGTAGTAGAGTGCCACAACTCGAGAAACAGATACATCATCTAACATGTAAAGTCCTCACTTTTCATGTCTAAGCCCAATCGTTTTCTTCATTTGCAAGTCCTAGAAAAAATAGGTAGTAGGATAAAAATTTATGGAAGAGTTTTTATAGATTTAGTAATGCGACTCACAAATAAGAGATTAATTATAAACTTAGGAACAAAGATAACCGAGTCTAAGGATATATGTGGCATAGTGTGACTCTACCCTCCCCCTAAATGGGAGAGGTGGATTGATCACCAAAGTAAATCTACGATATGAAGAAGACAAGTTAATGCACTAAAATAAGGAAGACATACTTGACTTGTGGATAGAGGCTCCTGAATCAATTATCTGGAAGGGAGAGTGGGACACATTAAATGCATTTATACTTATACTCGCCATTGTGTCACTGGTTGAGGATGAAGTACGAGTCTCTACACTCGAAGAAGTGGTAGATGATACAGTCAACTGACCCAATTGCTATACTAACTGTTGAATTTCTTCATAAGTGCCAATGTGAGAAGTGTTATCTTTTTTGTTAATATAGAGTTGGCTCAGGTGGTTTATCAAAATTTTCCCAATATTTTTCAAAAATATGGTTTAACCTACCATGGTGAACACATTTGCGATCCCACTATCATTCCAACCACAACCACGAGTAGAGGAGTGACCTCTACATCTATTATTATCACCAAGAAACTGACCATCAGGTCCGCAAGTAGAGGGTTGGAGGTTAAGAGCAGTTGCATATGAGAACTTTTAATCTAAGTCATTTTTACTCACTACTTCACCTTCAACCTAAATAACCCTATTGAAGACTTGCTCTATGGTGGTCACATCCTCATTAGCCAACAACTGTGTTCGAATGACATCATACACAGAGCCCTAACCATCTAGAAACTGAGCCACTTGAATATGATTTTTCCTCTCACAAATGTCTTTGACAATTGCAATAAATGGATGGAATATGTTGATTTCCTATACTATCCCTTTCATCTCAGTGAAGTAATTTGTCATTGATCTACTACCATGCTACTTTCCTGAGTGAGAATAAAGGCTATGGTAGTCCACGTGGCCTTCGTAGTAAAATCAAAATCTGGTAACTGAATTGTGACTCCATATTGTTAACCAACCAAGTTATCACTAAATCTTCAGTCACCCAATCTTCAGTAATAGGTATAGGAGGATCATCTATTAAGTATTTTATCATCCTTTTGGCCCTCAAATACATCAAAACTGATTTTTTTCAATTGATATAATTCAATCCATTGAACCAAATCATAGTTATTTGAATAGGTTGATAGAATTTCACATGTGAGCCCTCATTGGTCATTTGGACAACAATTTGTATGATGGATTCAACCATTAAACACCACAAACTACCACAATTTAGTGTAACAATACGTCAACCAATCAAATGGAAACGTTTCCCCCAAAATTTTATGTTTGTGCAATTGAGTGGGCCTAAGGGCAATCCAACAATAATCCCAATCAGTTTCCAATGAATAGAAGTCAATCTCAACAATCAAGACCAGAAATTGAAGAATAAACAACTCAATTGCATGAAACTTGGGTGATGTAAGCAAAATTGATGATGATGCAAGCAAGGTTGTGGATGATGTAGGCAATACTAAAGAAATTCCTTAAATTAGGATCATTAAATGACTCTAAACTCCAAAAATCTTTCAATTAGGAGAAGTAGTTATGAGCTAAAAGGCCATGGTTGGCAGAAAAAAAGAAAAAATGTAGTTTTTACCCTACAAGTCTAGAAATCTTAGAGGATCCTTCAAAAGGATTGCTAAAGATGGAGAAAAGAACCACAAAAATGAAAGAAATCTAATTAACCCCTTACGTAGAGTAAGCATGCAAATTGTACTTTGTGGTAAGGTCGTCGTGGGGGTTGGAAGGGGGCGGGAAGCCCCCCTCTTGTCTCGAAAGGTTCATGATATATTGACTGTTGTTTCATTAAGAATAGTTTGGGGATTTCATATTGCATTTCGATTGCTCTGGTTTTCTCCTAGCAATTTGGAGGCACCGTTATTAGGGTGATTGATGATCATGAGTTGAGTGTGAGAGCGGTTAGAGTAAAAACATAGAGAGTTTGAGTCTCTTGTTTCTTATTCATCATAGTAAATTATTGCAGCGGCGAAAAAACATGACGTAGTCTCACGTTGAGGTAAACCTAAATAAATGTTGTGTATTCGTCTTTGATTATTTATTCTTCTGCGATTATTATTGTTCTTGATAATATTGAATTAGGGTGTCTAATTTCTAACAGTTTTTACCCTACCAATCCAGAAACAAAAGGATTGCTGAAGAAGGAAAAAAAAACCACAAAAATGAAAGAAATCTACCCAAAAAGTACTTTACCGCTCTGATCCCATGAAAAATAGAAAAGCTTAAGAGAGAAGCAAAAGCTACTCCCTTGGAATGCATGCCAGAAAAATCACGCCCCCTCTTCTTTTAATCAGGATTTAAATGATTTTTACATAAAAGACAAAAATACCCTCCAAAACATAAATATCTCTTACAATACATCTATAAAATGAATGAAAATTGAACCATAGGCATATAAAGACATTGCGTACCTAACATACATCATATCATATAAGATAAAAACATAATAGCGGGATGAAAAAAACAAAAAACACTTAGGATGAAAAAACATGTTTTATACATATAAATTTAAACTTTTGCATAAAAACTTTTAGCCTTCAATTTCTCAAGTTTCAAAATCTGATGATCTACAGTTTTATCCTTGTTGGTTTTCTTGATTCCTGGATCTTATAATGAATATCACGGCAACAGAAGTGGGAGGGAAGAAACAATCATGTTCCAGCCACGATTCCAGGAACCTAGAAATTTTTTCAATAACGTTAAAATCTGCAGAATTTTTCTGGAGCAGGGAATAGTGGAGTTTGGGAGATGAATTCTTCAATCCCCAAAAGCCAGAATATCCATTTTCCACTTGATTGAATCCAATGCTCCTTCAAGATTGTTTTGTTGATCAACATGTGATCTCTGCCTCCGGTGCATGTTAAAGAAAAAAAAACAAAAAAGGAAAGCGATGCAGCTGCCCACCGACGCTTGAACCGACCAAAATCTCTGCGCCTCTCACGCATTCATACTGACCGTCAGTTGACGGAGCTGATCACTTTTTCTTTGACTGGTTCAGTATTTCCTTCCATGGCCGACTCTCTCCGTTCCAAACCTTTCTCTTCTGAGTCAAACATTCATTAAAGCTTTTTTAATTGCTTGAGGTGGATTTGGACTTCACTCACTGGTAGGCCATTGGGGTGGTTGGGGGATCTTGGAAAAAACACTCGAGTCGGAATCTAAAAAATCCAAATCCAGTGCAGTTATTGGCGTCTCCGTTTTGAAGGAAGGTCTTTTAATGTTTTTTTTTCACTTGGACTCACTCTTGATAAAATCAATTGTCGATGACAGTTCGTATTGATTCATTTATTGATTAACTTTTTATATTTTGTCTGTTTTCTTCATAATCTGCCTTTATATGGGTGTGGTAGCAGACAATTCAGAAAGTGTGGCACCAGATCGCCTGTCTTGTTCACCCTAGAAAAGCATCACTACCTATTTATTTCCATTCCCTCTCGACTCCTCCATTCATCTCCCTCTTCCGTCTGCCACATTTGGAACCTCCATCACCATTTTCTCCTGAAAACTGCATCAGCAAACACTTCCACCATAACTACCCATCATTTACTCTACTTGAGAATCGAAGCAGTACAAGAGCCCCTCCTCCCTTTTTTTCCTGTAATCCCCTTTTTTTTTTATTTCGACTTTTAGCATCACTGTGAATCTGAAGAGTGAAGACCCACTCCTCTTATCTTCCAACAACTCCACTGAATCCGAGTCCTTCTCTTTGTGTGTGTGTTCATCCGATTTCCGAACATCAAAAGAGACAGACCGCTTCTTGTTCTCTTCGGGAAAGAATCACAAAATGAGTGGGTATTCCAAAATGAGAATCGGACAGGCCAACCGGTCAAGATCCATAGATTTCTCAGACCTCTCCTTGTCCCAATTTTCCAAGGAAAATCCTAACCCAGCTTCGTCGGCTAAAACCCAGGCAAACCCAGAAAAGGAAAAAGCGCACAAGGCTATAACCGAGGAGGAGCGAGAGGAGGAAGATGGGGAGAGATTTGGGGCGATTTTGAGCAGGAACTCGTCGGTTTCTTCTGCTGTTTCTCGGAGGCTTGGATCTGAAAGCCAAAGCAATGTTAAATCCGCAGTGGGGAGGGCGTTTTCAATGAGACGATCTTCTTCAGTGGGAGAAGGGTATTGCAGGATTCACAACCAATGTGAGATCCTTTCTCCTCCACCCGATAATCTGAACGTGCACGGGAGATCTGGGAAAAGGAGAATCAAGATTCTGAAAGCTTGCAAGAAGCTTTTTCGACTTTTTTAATCAGGTTCTTGTCTACCCTTTGTCTGGGTTCCCTGTTTGCTCTTCAACACGAACAGTATCTGCTTTGGCATCATGTTCTGTTGTATTAATATGAAATCCTACCGTCGCGGTTGTGTTGTTAAGGAACTGCTTGATGTGGGTGGGTTTCTGCACAGGACGAGGTTCAGATTTGAGAAAATTATGTTTACATCTGTCTGCTTCGTTTATTAATGGTCATTAATGGCCGCTCACCTCCTGCAGGTTGAGTGGTTGATGAGAGTCTGAGTCCACGTGTGGAGATATTCCTGTCTTTTTCCATAAAAATTTCCATCTTTAATAAATGCTAATGCTTTTTGTTTCACTTTCAGCTATTCTGTGATCATGCTACTTTATTTGCTCTCAGAAAGCATTTAAATATGATCTAATTTTGATATCCAGATGATCTTTTCGATATCTTCTTTGATGTCTCTACACATTAATGAAACTAGGGAATGAACAATTTTGTTTCTTCCGTCGTTTCCCATCCATCTTCATCCCTCCACTCTTCTTCTTTCTCTTTGTTTCAGTGATTTTTGCTGTTTTTTTAGGCGAAGCAAAGTGCTACGAGATATCTTCTTCGGTGTAACAAATTGCACCTTGATCTATCTGTTTACTTGCGTTCAAAATTTATTAGAGAAAGCTCATTCTTTATTTATATATTGAATCATTCTAGGGCTTTTTATTGAATCTCTTCTTCTTGTTACTTCTTGTAAAACAGAAAACCTAAGCGGCAGAGCTTCCATCAGCAAGTCTTCCGACAAGGAGACTAATCAGGAGAAGATTTTTGTGAGTGACCATCAATGTTCAGTATTGAGATGATTATTCTTCCTCTGCATTTCCGACTTGCCTGGTTCTGTATTTTATTGAGTTTTTCTTTTTGGAAGGAAGTTTGGCGTAACAGAGAAACAGGGAAGGGGCTTCTGCTGCCCCTCTTGCTCCTCCATTAAAATTGAGAGAGAGAGGTTCTTGGTTTCCCCGAGATTTGACTAAACTCAGTCACTTCACTATGTCAGTGATTTCGTTGGATTTATAATATTTTTTTTAATTTTTTTTTATGTGGTTATAGATTTTGAGATTAATTTTTTTATTTTAAATTTGGTCATTTCATTGAAGGAAATAGTTCCCACCTCACACTTGCCCTATCTTTGACATGCGCGGGTGCAGTGGAAGTTGAGGATGAGGTTCCTTTCGAGAAATCATTTTTCCTTTCTTAACTATCCCTACCTTTAGGGATGGGGCCTCTCGTGGGGTATTATGGGGAACCCTAGCTGAGGTTTACCCAAAAAACCCAGGTTCAGGTTTCTAATTTCACTCTGCAACCTAGGGATGGGGCGGGAACTGGTTAGGTTTAAGTCGGGTTTACAAAGATGGTGATCAGGTCGGGGTCAGGTTTGACGATTCAGGTTATTTTGGGTTTTGTATTTACCCGATCACTCTCTAGTATGAGTAAATTGGTAAATGGTTTAGCAACAAGCAAACAAAAAGTTTCAAGTAATTTGTGGAATTCAAAAATGTATAGAAACCCTAAAACATAAAATTTACAATTATAAAAACCTATAAAAAAAGTATTAACTAAACCTCATTTTGTATATGTTTAGATACAAATCTTCATATATATTCAACTTATCCATGATATCTTGGGTCTAAAACAAATTACTATATTTCCTTCAAATTTAACAGTTAATCAAGTATCCGCAACATGATAAACAAAAGGGTAATCTTACCTAAATGTTTGTATATATATGCTCCTAGGAGACTAGATTGTCGCTAAAATTGATAGCCTATATTTGATGAACATGTTACAAAATCCACTTAAGGGTAATATCGTTATTTTTTACTTGCTACAAAGTCCAACAGTTACACTATCTTGTTCCATGTGTTTAATGTTATGTCTAGTTCTATTTTTTCTTTCCTAAATATGTATAGAGATATAAGGGTTTAATTGATTTTTAAGTGATTAAGGGCATTTTAATAATTTGCTTTTGAGAACCTTATAAAATGAGTTGTGTAAACTCAAGTGCTTAAGCCTGGAATTATGCCTTAAAGGAGGGTTTTTACTTGAATTTCTACGGTTAGGTCATCCCTCTCCTTCAAAGTTGATTAAACTATTTCATGCATTTCCTTCAAGTCTATCCTTCTAATGTGACTCGTGTTAGTTGGGCAAGAATCGTTGAACATCCTTTCCTACAAGTCAATCATGAAACAGTCGCTCGTTTGATATTATCCATTCTAATGTTTGGGGACCTTATCCAATGCCTAGTATTTCTAGTTTTAAGTATTTTTTTTATCTTTTATTGATGATTTTAGTCGGTGTACTTGGGTCTATCTCTTATGGGAGAAATTTGAAGTATGTGATATGTTCAAATTTTTTTATAGTGAAATAAAAAATCAATTCGATACTTCTATTCGTGTATTTCGCATTGACAATGGTTTTGAATTTATGAATCAAAAGTTTAATTTATTCTATAAAAATCATAATATTATACACCAATCTTCATGTATTTTTATGCCACTACAAAATGGTGTTACTGAATATAAAATCATCATATGTTAGAAGTGGCGTGTGTTATGGTTCTCCATATGCATGTACCCAAACCATATTGAAGCGATGTTGTTCCTAACTGCATTTTTCCTCATTAACAAAATGCCTTCCTTAGTTATTGATGGAAAAATTCCTATCCAGGTATTATTACCATCAATCACCTTATTTTTGGTGTTTCCACTAGTTTTTGGATGTGTTTGTTTTGCACGTCTTTGGTTCCTCTGATACGAACCACGTCAACCCGTGATGAACCCAATACCAAATCTGGAAATCATCCTCAAGATCTTTTAAGTTTGATGGAAACCGTGACCCATTGCTTAGCAAAGCAAGAACATTGGTATAGTAAAGATGCCACAAACGGGGATGAAAAATCCGTTTGATAAGTTGGTATTGAATGCCACAAGGAAACCTTGATAAGTTCGAAAAAGTGAATCACTCACAATATCAATAATTATCAAAAACTTTCTTAATCTGTGTACCAGGTCTTCTATTTATAGTGGAAGACGTGGTAGAATTCTAATTACATTCAAATCCTAAATCTTAAAGATAAACCTAACATGATAAGATAACTCAATGTAAACTAGAATTCTAACATAACTCAAACTCTATCTCTCTAAGATAAGCATATCCTGAAAAGATAACATAATCTATTAAAGATCTAATATAATTAAAATTTTGACTCATAAGGACTCTTCTTGGCTTCCCACGTTCTCATGGTGGGTCCCACCAGCGCGTGTGACCATGGTGGGTCCTACATTGTAATAAAGTAAATCTTGCCCACGTCATCATGGTGGGTCCCACAATATAACAGAGTAAAACCACCCTTTGTTTGCATCATCCTCCAGAGACAAGTTGTCACCTTAGACTATCAAATGTATCTTTTTGAACTACTTACGCATACAGAAAGGATAAAAATGGTACTATTCGTCTACTAAAAAAATATTTGTTTTTGCTGACTTGACATTTTTTTAGGATATTCCTTTCTTTTCTTCATACTCCATAGATATATCTCTACCTATTTCTATTCTTGAGATTGTTGCCTCAGCACCTGTGGATGATATTCCTAGTCCACTTCCTGATATTACCATAGAGAAGCCGCTACAAGTATATCATTGACCGAAAGTTACTCGAGATGGAACTTTTCCCTCTCCCACCTTGCTCCACATGCATTGCTTTATGTGGTTTTTCTTGTACAAACATCAAAATACTCCTGATACTATATGGAATTGTTCCCTCTTTCCTATTGCTCTTTAGAAAGGTGGTAGAAGAGGTTCTCGTTAACCCTTGCCTCACTTTGTGTCGTTTGATCCTCTTTCTGACCGGTACAAACAATTTACATTGTCCTTGTCTTCCTATATTGTTTCTTCGTTTGTGCAGGCTACTCTTTCCTCCTTGTTGAAACCAGTGCGCTAAAAGACTCGAGCTTTTAGGAAAGCGACCCCACGGATCTTATACAAGGACTGACCCTGTCGATACAAATAAATATTCCAACACTCCCCCCTGCACGGGGAAAACCCGTAGACAAATTCACCGAAAAAACCCGGGACAAATTCACTGGAAAAACCCGAGACAAATTCGGTGGGAGCGGGACTCGAACACGAGACCAACCTGCTTTGATACTATGTTGAAACCAGTGCGCTAAAAGGCTTGAACCTTTTAGGAAAGTGACCCCACGGATCTTGTATAAGGACTGGCCCGGTCGATACAAACAAATATTCCAACACTCCCTTTAGTGGAAGAAAACTATGGTTGTTGAGATGGAAGCACTCCTGGATAGAGGCACCTAGCAATTGTGTAACCTGCCCATTGGTGCTACAGTTGTGGGTTGTAAATAAGTATAAATTTTGAAGTATAAGTCGGAAGGTTTTGTTAAACAATACAAGGCTCAACTAGTTACCAAAGGCTACACCTAGACATATGGGATTGACTTTTTCATAACCTTTTCTCCAGTTGCACAATTGTCTTCGGTTCGGGTCTTGATGATTGTTGTTGTTAACGGGTGGACGTTGTATCAACTTGATACTAAAAATGTCTTTTTGTTTGGTGACCTAGTCAAGGAAGTCAATTTGGAGCAACAACTTGGGTATATTGTTCGGAGGAGAATGACAAAATATGCCGACTAAATAGCGCCATATATGGTATCAAACAAAGTCCTTGGGCATGATTTGAAAAGTTTAGTCAAGTAGTCATATCGATTGGGTGTGTTAGGAGCCATTGTGACCATTCACTCTTTGTTATGAGGAGCTCGTTTGGTATCGTGGTAATACTGGTATACATAGACAACATCATTTTATTTGGCGATGATATACCATGCATTGAAAAGGGAAGCCCATTTAGTAGCTAGAAGAAAGGTAAGTTTGATACTAACTTAGAGGAAATATGGCACAATCATGCTACATGAGTACAAAATGTTGGGTGCTAAGCCAGTTGAGATCCCTATTGAGGTTGGACATGACCTTCATGATGAACAAAGTAATGAACTCCACAATAAGACAATGTATTGTCGGTTGGTTGGAAAACTTATATATGTTACTATCACTCATCCGACATATCCTTTGTTGTGAATGTTGTTAGTTAGTTCATGGAGTGCCCTCACAAGATTCATCTAAAAGTTGCCCATCAGATCTTGAGATATCTAAAAGGGCACTTGAAAAAGGACTATTTTTTAAACTTCACAATCATATGAAGATAGATGCCTTCTCAAATGCCGATTATACTGGATCAAAACTTGATCAAAATTCTACTACTCACTACTGCATCTTCCTAGGAGGTAATTTGATTAATTGGTAGAGTAAGAAACAAAATATTGCTGCTCGTTTCGATGTTGAAAGTGAATATAAAGCTGTGGCTCAAACATTTTGTGGATAATGTGGGTGAAATCTATGATTAAAGAGTTGAAATTACAACAAGAAGGGTCAATGACTATGTATTATGACAATCAAGCTATCATATTTATTGCAAGAAACCCAATGTTTAATAAACAGACAAAATACATTGAAATAGATTGTCACTTTATTCAAGATGCTATAATGAAAAATAAAATCATCAACCCACATGTGCAATCTAGTGATCAGATTAGAGACATGTTTACTAAAACACTTGGCAAACTTGAATTTGGTGTCTTTTGCAACTTGTTGGGCCTTATGATGACTATATTGTGCTCCAATTCGAGGGAGAATATTAGAAAACTACTGAAGGGCAACATCATCATTTTTCATTTACTACAAAATCCATTGCTACACTATCTTAATTTAATTTTTATGTAATTTGGACAAGTATGTAGAATCCAATTGATTTTAAGTGACTATGAACATTTTTATAATTTTTTTTTAAGAATCTTATAAAAGTACTGGGTATTAAACTCAATCCCCAGTCTTTTTAAAACTCTGATTTTCTCCTCTTTTCTCTCCCTCTCCTTCTCCTTCTCCTTCTCCAAAACCTTAAATTCGCTCTTTTACAGAGCAATACTCTTAAAAGAGTAAAAGCCCCACATTTTTCAGAGGTAGCAATGATATATGTAACTTAAATTATACTAAATTTGTACAATCTAAATTGAAAGTTGATCTCATCATTAAATTTTTTAGCCAACTCTGAATCAACAGTTTAATCCACCAACATATCTCACCAAATTTCTTGGATATTGTTCCTGAATCGTTTCCCAGCTTCATTCCCAACTTTACAATTGCTGTAAACATTGTTTCGTCTCATCTGATAATTACACACATCCATCTCGTATGACCAGGGCGTGAGAGCAATTTCTCTGTTCTTCAGGATTGAGTTAATTAACTCAAAAGAGGTTACATTCTAGTGGGCATATGAATAAGAAAAATGCATAGTTTACTATATTTGTCAGATACGGTGCATATTCGCTTATACAGGTCTATTCTGAGCTTTGCATAGGCAGAACCATGTACATCATACCAGATGAAATGAGTAGCTATCACCGATACAATTATATGGCCTAATTCAGTACACAAGATTAGAAGCAGTCTCAATTCTTATTGTGATGCCAATCACCAAGAGAAGACCTTGGATTCCATGCTCATAGTTTAGAAATAATTGGTGTTGTAGAACTGTTTCAGAAATTCAGAACTTCCCTGGTCTTTCACATCCTTGTCATGAACAAGCCCTTCATGCCCAATGACATACTCGCCAACGATATGGTGCCGTTGCTTGTAGTGTTCTATTATGTTTCTGAGTTCTTCCATCCCATTAAAGACAAGGAGGTCAATAGCCTGTGTAAGAAAAAAGAATAGAGAACCATAGTCATGTTAACTTTTGCTTCAAATTTCCTAAACCTGAAAAGGTATTCTTGGAGCCCCAAAGATGCCACTTGGCGATGGACCAATTGGATCTATGTGATTAATTACTTTTTTTAATGGAGTTTCTTGAAGAAGTACTCATCTCAAACAATTCTTTTTTCTCCATGAAGTATGACATGACAAGATAGAGTTGAGCAGTGTAAATAGAAGTTTACATCATGTAACTTACATATACCTAAAAAGCCAAAAAGGGAACTCCAGCATTTCTAATTCCAAGTAAACTGTAAATATGCATAATGTAAGAAGAGATCTCTCAGCACTTTCTAATTATTTTCCCTCACGGTAGCTTTACTTGCACTGATTTGATCATTTAGGACCAAGAAGTGTAATATCTCACATCAAGAAAACTTTAAACCATTAAGTGCCAATATAAGAATGGAATGACAACTTTTACCATTAACTGAAGAGATCAAAGTCTGGCCAAGTCAATGGATAATTGAAGTTGAAAAAATGTTATTAGGAATCAAAATCAATATCAGTTATACCATAATGAAGTTCTAGATATTTTTAATTGACACGTGCTTCTAACATACAAACAAATTGGCCTTCCAGCTGCAAATTATGTCTGGATGTTCAAAAGCACATGCCTCTACTGACTTTTACAAACTGTGACCACCTCAACCACATCTACTTGTAATATAAGTTCGCATATCCAATAAATATAAGAGTGGAGACAACTTGTAGAAGGTGACAAGCTTTCTTAGAGGTTAAGAATAAGATGGTTGAAAAGCCAGAGCTCGGAGATTTAATTTGAGCAAAGAGATCATGGGACCTCAGACCTTGAAGCAATTATAAGAAAATGGATTTGAAATCTGCACAAATATTGAAATGTTGCTACCAGTAACTGAAAGAATAGACAGAAGACCAGTGTAACAAGAAAATAGTTAAAGTGGACACGTTCTTATCGGTGTTATAAAGCTGGACCGGCTCGGCCGGTTGAACCCGATTCAACTGGACCCGGTGCCCTATCCAAGTCAATGGGGGGAGAAACCCAAAAGCTGGGTTGGCCGGTTCAATCAGTGAACTGACTAACTTGACCTAATCAGCTGGAGCACACTACACAACACTAAGGAATGCACAATGCAAACGGGTAGGGGTTTGCCCCCTTCCCTCCATTTGACACTGCAAGGGAAGAGGCCCACTGTCCCTATCATCAAAGGCAGAGAGGGCGGCGAAAACAGAGGAGGACGAGGAGGGGAGGATGCTGCCGCCTCTCTCTACCTTTGCATAGACATAAAGCCGTCTAATTGTGACAGAACCAAATGCAGTTCACCTCCTAGTCATGCTAATTTTTAATCACAGATTAAGAAGCAGAAGGGTAGACTCAATAGAGTCTTTTGTGGGCTTTCTTCTCATTCTTCATTTTTCCCTTTCCCACAACATCAAATTTAAGGTGGTAAGTCATCAAAAATTTTGGGAGATTAAATATTGATAGGCATGTCTAGATGATAGAGTTCTTCTCTCTTTCAGCATGTTAGTAAATGGTCCCATCTCTAGAAAATCAAGAAATCTGTAACAAGTAGATCAGGGAACTGCCACTCCCAAAATCATCGTCTCAAAAAAGACAACCAAAGAAGAAGATGGCTCTTCTAATCATACTCAATGATTACAGATCTCTCTTTGCCTCAAATCTTTCTTCATTTTGAGAACTCCATAATGTGATACTTAGCATCCTACTTCAACAAACATGCTTCAAACTGTTCGACATCCTGTTCTAGCAAGTCCTCCCTTTCCACCTCTGCAACGTAACTCTCCACCAAAATCAACTCATCCTCACAATCACCCCCCACCCTTTCTGTTTCTATAATGCAACTCTCCACTGGAAAACAACTAATCATCACGGTCACCTAGTATACAACTTGTTGAAAAACAGATATGGAAGAGTCTTACATGACTCTCACAGTAAGAAATTTCACAAAGCCAAAATTAATATGGTGGAGTCTTACAAGAGTCTTATAGGAGGAAGTCTCAAAGAAGAGTCTTAGTTAAATGTATTTTAGTTATATTAGTCTTCTATTTATGTTCAGTTGTTCAATTGCTCTAGGACTTATTTTTTAGTGTTTAGCTTTGGGTGACTGGGATAAGGGTAGTTTGATTGTAATTGGATTCTACTTGTTTCTTCTATTATAAATAGAGGCTCATTGTACTCAAATTACAACAAGTTAGTGATGTATTTCTCTTTTCCAGAAATTCAACATGGTATTAAAACGGGTTTAGCGAGTTGACTTAGTCAACCCACAAAAATAATGTGATCCTTTTCTGATCTATCATCTCTAATAGTTTAGATCTTCGAATCTACTTTCCAACTCAAAAAGAAATTTTGGCAATTGGAGTTTTCTACAAAAAGAAATTGATATTTGAAGCAGCATAGGTCAGACTGCTAGAGAGGTTCGAGTAGCAACAAAAAACTTCAATTTTAGAGGTGTTTTATGTTATCAAGAATGAGACTTTATATGGAGAATTATATATCAAAAGAGAGATTTGTAAGTCTATTTTCTCACTTATCCAACCAATTCTAAATCCGAGTTTTCTAGAGGGTGGTATTAATCTCGGAAGAGTCAATGGTCATGTTGGTTAAAGAAGAAAAAATATTCAGTTCAGCCAAATTAAAGAGTCTGAAATCCATCAGATTCTTTCTCTCAAAAGAAGTATATTTTATGAAGGAAAGTTATGCTTGGATGAAAAGTATCGAAGTCTAGTTTCATAAAGAAAAAATTTCATGTCAATCTAATCTATATTTAAGGAGATATTCGTATTGGAGTCAACAAAAGTCAAGCTACAGAATGAAGAAAATCAAAAGGTCATAAAAGATTCAAGAACAAAGTTTTTTATGTCAAATTATGTATTAATTTAAAGCTCGTTGAGTATAGTTTCTTGAACAACAAACTGTTTATGATTTTGAGCAATATTTTTGGAGATATTGATATCAGAAATGCCAAAGGTCAGTTCAAATGAAAATCACTCCTTTTTTTCCTATTATCTCTCCATACATTGACGTGGAGTGAATTTCCTTTTCTCCTAAACATCTGAGTTTTTTATCCAAATTTCTTTTCTAATCAAAGAGTTTTGGTCAGACTTAATCACTCCATGATATGCTCATTCAAGGTATGCAATATCTTGCTTCAATGTTATTTTCAAGTTTTGAGTTTTTGTTACTTGGTTGAATATCTTCTGCATAGTTAACTCTTAAAAATTATAGTCACCCAAAAAAAGTTATACTTGGTCAAATTTATTAAATTTTTTACCATTATAGTCTCCCCTAGTTTTCAAAAAAAAAAAGTCACTTTGGAAGCATGAGTGTTGCATACTCGCCTCCTACCAGTTAAAGTTATTTTCCTCTAGTATTTCTTCAGTTTATCATATTGTGTTTTATCACTTCAGAGCAATGCCTAAACCCACTACTTAAAAGTATTGGAGTGTCATTTCAAAAAAATAAAAGGTATTAGAGTGTGCCCAACATCCAACTTGAGTCAAGTTGTGTGATTTGTGTTTATCACTTCACCCAAAAGGTGGTTTGTGTTTGAGATACCCTTAAGAAGTGAGCAATCTCTTTGTTAAGCCCTAAAGTTGGGCAGTTTTTCTGCCTTAAAAATTGAGCGGAATGTATTTTAAACTATGACCGTTTTGACTGGTGAATGGAACTTGTCATACGGTTAGAAGTGATTTTCTTCTCCCACATTGTGTTTTGTCTAAACTGGTTCTATATGTCCTTCTTATCACTAGTTTGAGGAGAACAAGTAGAAGAAAAAGTACAAGAAATACAAGAAAGAGGTATTTTGTTCCACATATTGTGGCAATTTTTATGTGATCAAAATATCCAAGAAAGGGGGAGCACGAAAGATGAAGTTTTTGCATCTATGAAGAATTTTTTTCAGCAAAAGAAAATTGAAGACCAATAATCCTTTTCATTGCAAGTTAAAGTTATAAACTCCTGTTTGAGGGGGAATGTTGAAGAGCAGATATGAAAGACTCTTACATAACTCTCACAGTAAGAAGTCTTATAGAGCCAAAATTAATATGGAGTCTTACATGAGTCTCACAGAAGAGTCTCAATTAAAAATGTTTTATTTATGTTAGTCTTCTATTTATGTTCAATTGTTCTAGGACTTATCTTCTAGTGTTTAACATTGGGTGTAATTGGGATAAAGGTACTATAATTGTAATTGGATTCTACTTGTTTCTTTAATTATAAATAGAAGCTTATTGTACTCAAATTACACCAAGTTAGTGAAGTATTTCTCTTTTCCATAAATTCTACAGAAATCAAATAGGTTGGCCGAAGAAAGGGGAGAGGTGGAGCTTTGTCCAATCCCCCTCTGTTAGTCAAAGATCTAGGGAAGTTTCTTCCTAGATATAACATTTTTTTTCATTTTATAATGACATCATTATGACATCAGACGGGTTCAACCAGTAATCAACCCCAGGTGAATTAGGTTGGACTAGAACTAATCATTCCACCAAATTGGTAACCAGGTCAGGTTTATAGCATTGATCATCATACAAAAAAATAAATCTAAGAAATAAAAAGAAAAATAAGAAGTTGATAAGTTTTTTTTAATGTTCGTTAAACACACACTACCCCCCATAATCATACCCAGTGAAGGTCGAAATCAAGACCTCACAGCACAACCATGCCTTGCACAATGCCCACATGACAACATAACTAATTAAAGCTTCAAGTCCATCGAAGGAATTGAAAAGAAGACAAAAAGGGAATCAAAATTAAAACAACAATGTGAAATATTATGCAAATCACACAATGAACAAGCAATAGAAGCAAAATTCAAAAATAAAATCCAACAATCAATTGAAGGAACAAATAACAGCCCAAAAAGTCACATCCAGATCTGCTAAACTTTGAGATTCAAAATCCAATAATATTTCAACATTAGAGAAAAATACCAGAAAAAAATAAAATAGACATAAAAAACTTGATCTTTTCTTAAAATTAATCTAATAGAGTCTGTTTGTTTCTCATAGGTGACACAAGATCTTCTTCAGAACCAAAATTCTTCTTGTGGAGCAGTTTACATGGGAAGATCCTCACCTGAAACAATCTGATTCGTTGTGGCTCTTTTATTTCCAGTTCAATATGTTTCCGGTCCTATGCTTGCTTTGTGGAATTGAGCAAGTCAATCGACCATCTGCTCTTACATTGCAGATTCTCTTGGTGCATTTGGAACAAATTTTTTGGTATGTTTGGTATGAGTTTGTGCCACCCAGCACCTATTTCTGATTTAATTCCTATTTGCTCGGGGATCTGCCTTCCTGTATTTGGGAAAGTCATGCTTCAAACTTGTTTAGCCTTCATTCCTTGGCTGATTTGGACTAAGAGGAGTCTTAAGACATTTTCAGCAAGTGTCTTCTTCATGGGAGTCTTTGGTTAGGAGGGATTTATCTCAGATTGTATTTTGGCTAAAGTCTCCAGATTTGTTTAGTGATATTTCTGATGACATGTTGAGGAACAGCTGGGCTTAGGTAGCTTTGCATAATTCGGTTTCTCCCTAAGATGATAGAATGGTCTCCGCTTAATTCTCAAGCTATAAAGTTAAATTTTGATGGCTCGTCATTGGGAAATCCGAGGCCACTGGGTATTGGTGGTGCTTCCAAAGACTCTTTTAGCCAAATCTTGGCCTCATTTTCAAGTTCTATTTGGTATTCCTGACTCTTCTTCAGTAGAGCTCCCTGCTCTTAGGCAAGATCTTCATATTTTTCGTGATAAATTTCAAGGTCAGCTTCATGTTGAAAGAGATTTTAAAAGAGTGACTAGTTGGTGAGAAGGCAAAAAATCCCCCCTTGGCATCATTGGCATTGATTCTATGAAATTCAAGACTAATTGAAGCTTGATTCCTAGATCAGCTAATAGTTTAGCTGACACTTTAGCTAAAGAGGGGATCTCCCTTCAATTTCTCCTTGTAGAGACTCTCCTTCTTGATATTTGTTCTCTTGTTTTGCCTTTGGGCTTTATAAAATTGCACTCTTTCTCAAAAACAAAAAACAAAAAATGATGGTGCTGTCTAAAAAATCTTCCACTGTATTGCACTCCACAATTTGCTGTTCCTTCAATAGTTCACCTTCCATTGAAATAACCCTTCAAACTGGTGCACCATTGATTAATAGTAACCAAATAGTTATTGTCTTTCCTAAAACCAGTACTTGTATCTTTTTCTTCAAGGACTACCCCAACTACATTGTAGTTGTCTAGATGAATCCTCCACACCATTCTGCGCCAATTAATAGGTTGGCCTCTTCAAGTCCTCCCTCATCATCTCCATCTATATCATTTTGGATCTTCCATAATTTCTTGCTAATTCAACCTCCATTAAGACAACCCTTCTGACATGTGGACCACAGAGCTCCATTGAACATTTCCAAACCATCTCAAATGGATGAACTGTCTTTCCTCTTCTATAAATACTCCTGAAGGGAATCAAGAATTTAAAGTTTGCTCAAGGAAGAAAAAGATGCTTCATCACTTGGGCTCAATGAGGTCCCATATTTTGAGTACGAGCAGATATAGTAGATATAGCAATACATATTTTTCAGAATTTATTTGAGTTGGCCTCAGAGACATTAAGGTTTTTTGCCTATGTTTTAATTTGAACCAGAAACTTGTGGTTGGTAGGGCAGATTAATTAAGGCTATGGAATTTTATGATTAGTTGATATCCAAACCAACTAGTGTGAAATCAATTGGAAACTGCAATTGTAAAGACAAGCTTTTGGATTTATGCAAAGCTCTCTGAAAAGAAAATTCCAAAATTACGGTATGATGCCTTCTTTCTTCTCTCTTATTATTCTCATTAGTCTTAGACTCCTTTATTTCATTTCTTTAATTTTTCTTCTTCTCTTTTTTTTCACCCAAATTCATTTCAAAGATGAATTTTTTTTTGAGAGTAGACGTGTTGTGTACTTCAACAAAATACTGTAGCGCATAGTTTAACAAAATATAGTAGTACATAGTGGTGCAAACCCCCAAATTTTTTATTTTTTATTTTTTATTTTTTCTTCTCAGCCCTATTTCTAATTTTAGCATCCTTCTTCTCTTTTACACACTATTTTTAGAGTTTTTTCCTCTCCAAAATCTTCATTCTTTTAGTTTGCGGTTAAAAAAATTAGGGCACACCTATCTTTCTCCCTAAACCCTGTTATTTCCCTAATCAAACCAAATATATCCTAATACTTTCATTTGCTGGAGGTGTTCATATCCTAACAAGGAACTGTATGTACATGGAAGCTTCTCATCAATGAGAGTATGTCCTTCTCCTTTAGTATCTTATAACATTTGTGTGGATGGTAGCTTATTTTTCAAGGTTTAAATTTAAGGTTTTTAATCACCATTTAACATGCATGTGAACTCTGTTCCAGCCTAAGCAAACTCTTCCTCTCATGTCTCTAATCAAATTGTATTCCGAGCTTAATCCTTTAATGTTCTCCATCAGTTTTTGTCTCAGAGCCTTGTTTGAAAATTTTTCTTGCATCTAGTTTACCTTTGTAAATTTTGTGATATGCTTACTTCTAGTAGGTTAGAATCCACAACAACAAGCAGAAGAACTGTTAGAGAGCATTAATGCAGTTTTATCAAAGACAACCTTGATTTGATAGATTTATTCAAGAACTAAGGTCATCTTAGGATCCATGTAGTTGCAAAGCGTCTCAATTAATGAAGGTGCAGTGGTAGGAGAAATGGTCTGTCAAACCCTATGAAACCTGTAGTAGAATGTAAAGGTACTTAAGTTAGTGAAAGGATATCGGATTAAAATCTTCTCCTCATTCAATATGTAGCTTACCTTGTTGTGGAGGAAGGCCCACTTAGTTAGGTTTGTATTCTTCTCATTCTTTTTAATAGTTCATACATCATTATTCAAAAAAAAAAAAAAATGTATCTTCTCCACATCAAGTGCCCTATGAAGAAGAATGAGGAGTACAGGATCCATATTGTGCTCCTAAATGGTTTAGCAGAGAGAACAATATCACTAGAAAGGTTAAAATAAAGAAGCTTAGTTACAATGGCAAGAGAATGACACCAAGGAGCCTAGTAACGATGGGAATGGAGAGACATCACTAGAAAGGTTAAAAAAAGAGAACCCTAGTTAGGAAGGGAATTTCATTAAAAGTTTTTTTATTTTTTTGTTGAAAGTTATGATCCCAAGATTTTCCTTGATTTTTTTATCTGAATAGATAACTACTTTGATGGCATGACATGATATACAACCAATGCCTGAGATTTGCTAAAATGAGCTAACTAGTCAAGCCACCCATAATTAGATTAATGTGAAAAAGTAATGCTAGTGTGTGGGTATTCTATTTCACTCAGAGGTATAACATAAAAATAAAAATAAAATCTCAAAGAAAAATATCTCCTAGTTTCATTTAAGGATTAATTTATGTACCAGTCACTCATACTGCACCAAAATAATGGGACAGTCACTGAATATATGGGTATGTTGGACAAACTTATGGTCCATTGTTACATCCAAGAATACCCTCAGTTGGCATTCTTGTGGTTCATACACAATTAATGCTTGATATTAAAGGTGGAATGATTTCACTCACTGTAGATTCTGTAGAACAAGCATCCAAACCAGCCCTTGACTTAGAGCATTATGTCAAACAACCTATTATCAAGAGGTTTACTCACAGAGTCAGGGAGCTCATAAGTATAGCAAGACGTTATTAACGACCAATTAGCTTTAAAAAATCACAATTATTCTTAATCACAATTCAGTTGAATAGCCAAAGTACATAGCAGTTAGTATATATGTCATCTTTGTGAAATGTTTAAAATATATTACCATTCTGTCACCAAATTTCTTTGCCACTATTGGTGTCCATTGTATCTATGTACTCCAACATCAACCCAAGATCAAGGGTAACTGGGACCTAGATTGTGTATCCCATACTTTCTCAAGATAAAATGCTTCAAACTCTATTTCCTTCTCAAATTCCACAACCTTTGCTCAAATGTTGCACAAGAACTAGGCTAAGTACCTGAATGCATGTTCTGTTTATCTAACTAGCGTATCTCAGAGTATTCATAAAGCAAATGCAAGCATATTTGTATTCATCGGTAGGGATCTCTGAACTCCACGTTAAAGATTCTGAAGAAGGCATCTTGGCAACATAAAATAAATGGAATTGACAATGGCCAAAGGAAAGTGACCTTTCGTCCTTATATATCCACCCTCATCAAAGAGAGAGATATCTGTGTTCTACTAATACTTACAAGTCGCCAACTACTCGACGGAAACAAGCTTAATTTATTTCTTGATGATGTAATTGTTAGACCCCCAGGTACTTGGCCCTGAGGATGGCCTGATAATACCGCATCAGGAAAAATAATCAATCATTTGAAATTCAAAACTGCTAAACCATTCAGAACAAAGAAAACCTAAGGGATTACCTATGCATAAATACACTCGGGCAAACAAATTCAGAAAATAATGAATAGCATCAAAGTAAAGAAAGGATTTCAGTAAAAATGCTGAAACTTATATTCAGGTCAAATGGACGGGCAGTCACGTAGTGCGCCGGTATGTATAGGTATCCAGAAAATCCAATAGACCATAGAAAAATAAAAAGAGGAGAAAGAGAAATTCTTTGTGACCTTAGGGTTGGTGATGTGGGCATTTTTTCTGATTTTAGATGAAATAGCAGATCGAAGCTGAGAAACAGTGACGACGTCATCGAGATGGTAGACATTAAGGACAGTGGGAAGCGATCGGCATGCCTTCTTGAATAAATCTATGACTCGACCTTTCGCTTCTTCGAGAGTAGCCGAGTTTGGGGGAACCTTTAAGCTCTTGAAGGTGTGCGCCATAGATAGTCTATCTGCTAAGCAGTCAATTTCCCAGAGATGAAAATGAGGCTTTGGATCTCTCTCTGGTTCTTCAACTCTACAATCGAACGCCTGCCAGATCAGACTTGCCAGTAACTGAACCGGGTCCTCCTAACTGGAACATAAACTTATAAAAATCATAAAAAAAAAATATAATAAAATTAAAAGTAAAAGCAACCATGAAATCAAATTAAACATGTCCATATAAATAACCATGACATCAAATTAAACTTGTTCATAACAATGATATCAAATTAAACTTGTCTATACAAATAACCATGGCATCAAATTAAACTTGGATAAAATAACAAATAACTTGTTTAAATAATTGAATTTCATGATCCATTAAAAAAACTTATAAACTTGTACAAATTATAACAAATCTTCCTGAATATAAAAAATAATAACTACCATGAGAAAATCAAAATTAGAATAATTAAAATCCTATCACATTGGCATTTTACGTGGATTATAATATCATATCTAAATATAAATACCTTGCAACATCAAATTAAAGTCATATACAAGTAACCATAGAAATCCACAACATCAAATAGTTTACAAATTACAACATACATATCTCAAGTCTCCCAATGCTCAACAATCATACAAAAATGTCCCCTCAACTGATAAATCACAAACTAACACTTATAAACAGTTAAACAAGTCATGACAAAAGAACACAATCTTCAAATGCCTCCACTAAGACAAAAAAATACAAATTTCTGAAGAAAAAATAAACAATATTAAAAAATAAATAATTATAATATAAAATATAAATAAAAATAAAAATTATCATAAAATCAAATCAATCTTTATCATCATCACTAAGTAACTCAGCTAAGACAAATATAGTAATACGAGTTTTTGTAAACAGATAAATAAATAATAAATTTAACTAATATTTTAAAATAAAAAGAACTATTAAGTAAAATTAAAATAAGTACATCATTAAAATTACCACTGAATTTAGCTCCAACTCAATCCCGCACAATATTAAGGCCTCTCTAGTAACTAGTCGTAGAATACTACGATAAACACTAATCACTCTACCTACCTGTGCTAAAAACTAACTCATATGAAACTGTAGAAACAAAGTCGACCAATATATCTCTCGTAATCAATGACAATGTTGGATATTTCTAGCTATCAGTCTTCCACCACATAAAAAAATAAAAGTCTTAATTCCTAGGATTTAACGGCTCATCCAAGAAGAAATCTAATTCAGATATTAATATTTGTTTACTCCTGCTTTCCTTAATATATGACTCAAATTCTGTAGGTTACTCTCTTTAACATGATTTGTGTTTGTGGAAGATACGTTCATCTCTACATTGGACATTCCCCTTTTCTTCTGATATTCCCTCAAAAGCAGATACAAACAATCACAAACTTTACAAACGTCTTCCCTCTCATCCATGTACAACTTTCGATAGTAAAACGCAATCATGTCTTTTCTATACCACATATCATACACAACTCTAATAACCAAAGCTAAAGATTAATTCTTCCAATAATTGTCAAAGTTTCTACACATTCATGTGCCATCAAGGAAATAATATAATCCATAGACTCACTCCATCTAGTTAATACCAACTTAAAATAACACATTTTTCAAGAAAATGTTCATTATGGGGTATTGAGTACTAACGCAATCACTTTACTAAATAATGACCTGAGTCAATGATCCAAGATGAAGAGGAGGAAGTGGCAGAGATCATACCTGAGATAGTAGTAGTAGCAACAATAGTAGAGGAAGATGTAGAAGTGGATATCGTCAAAGTTTTCATCCTTTGTAATAGCTCAAAATCATCATCTGATATTTTCTTCTTTCCTTTCTGTAACTCGGTTATTTCTTCATTCTTTTCAGTATTACTAACCGAGCCTTAATTGGCAGTAATCCAATCTGGCTTGCCATGAAGCTTCCAAAAAGTATCAACTAGATGATCAAACCCTCCACAATGAGTGCATACCCGATTATCAGTCCTTAAAGAACCAGACCAACTCTACCACCTTTTCCTCTATCTCCTTTATAATTTCTACCGCGCCCTCTATTGGTAGAATTTGTACTCCTTTTACCATAATACATAGCAAAGGATATCTTAGCCTGAGGAGTGGAAGAGGGGTTTGGAATCAGAAGTGATGTGCCACTTATATCATCACAAGATGGAATTGCTGAGCAGTAATGATTTGGCTACCTCTAGATATGGCTTGATATTGGCCAAACAAATGGCAACTGCTAAGGCCTCCCGCTGCTTTTATTGAACCGAGATGTCAATAGAGTAGGACAAAGAAATTTTCCACTCCTGAATCAACCCTCTAAACCTAGCCAAGTACTCATGCAAGTTTCCCCTTGTTTTGTATTAAACATATTCTGAAACACATTGTATAATTTCTATAAATTCTCGGTACTAGAGTACAACTTGGCACAAGTGTCCCATATCTGCTATGCAATTTCAAGATGGACAACATTATTTTCCATGTGCTCCTCTACGCTGTTAATTAACCAACTAATAACCAATGTGTCATTCTTGAACCATTTAATATAAGAGCTATCTATTAGAAGATATAGGCAAGCTTTGGTGTTATTGTTGTAATTATCTTATGTTTTTTTCTCTTATTCACTCCTACTAGGGTGAAAGATATACTTGTAATATTGGTACTTTTAACATCTATAAATAAAACTTAAGGGGGATGGTTTTTATAAGTTGACAACCCTAAATCCTCCTCTCTTTTCTCTCCTCAATGTGTCACTCCTTCTCTCTTTCTCCTTCTCAGCTATCACCTTCCCCTCTTCTCCTTCATGATCTGAATGTTGAAGACTTAAACATTATGAAGTCCTGAAAACAACATGGTATTAGAGCAGACCTCCTAGGACTCTGTCATCAAGTGCTCAGATTAATGATGGATTATCAACCTCTCGGTTGTGTGCTGGAATGGTTCGGGACAACATCTAAGTTCTTTTCACGTCCTTCTTGTTTTTTACTCTACCTAAATGTTTAGATGCATGTGAGACATCTTTACTTCAGAGATCATGCTTTTATTTAATGAGATTTATAAAGAAAAATTTTAAGTTATTCTAATCCATACCTGCATAGCTCGATTCATGAGCATATCGGCTAGTTGTTTGGTTTGAAGAAGATCGATAATAGTATTTGTACAATGGTTATTTGCAACTATTTGGTTTTGAAATTTCGTGGTTGGATTGAGAATATTGTGTTTGGAAAACCAGAAATTTGATTTGCTGATTCAAGAAGCTGATATGTGGACGATTAGAGACTGATTGAAGTCACTCTATTAGGTGCTCTTCGCTATTCTTTTTTGAAAAAAGGGGAAGAAACGTTTGGTTATGAAAATCAGAACCGAAGTGGAATGCTTATGAATCCTTCTTGGCTTCAACAGGATGAGATCCCATGTCTGATCTTTCTTGGCTCCAACAGGACAAGATCCTTCTTTAGCATTTATAAATAAAGCTTAACGGGGAGGGTTTTTATAAGTTGACAACCCTGAATCCTCCTCCCTTTTCTCTCCTCAACATCTCACTCCTTTTCTCTTTCTCCTTCTCAGTCATTGTTAAGTTGTGGAGTCTAATTAACGCCCTACGCTAAGTTTGTCACGGATCGACCTATGCGGTCAAGTAGCCGTGGGGGTTGGAAGGGGTGGGAATCCTCCCTCCCAGGGGTGTAGCAGGCAGAACCCCCACCCGGTCCACGATATATTAACTGTTATTTTATTAAGGGCAGTTTGGGAATTTCACTCTTGTAATGCGGTTGCCCTAATTTTCTGTTATGGTCCCGGACCATTGACCTCGTGACTCAGCGAAGAGAGAAATCATCCAGGGGTATAGCGGGCAGAGCCCCCACCCGGTACACGATATATTAAATGTTATTTCATTAAGGGTAGTTTGGGAATTTCACTCTTGTAATGCGATTGTCCTAATTTTCTGTTATGGTTCTGGACCATTGACCTCGTGACTCAGCGAAGAGAGAAATCGTCCAGGGGTGTAGCGGGCAGAGCCCCCACCAGGTCCACGATATATTAACTATTATTTTATTAAGGGCAGTTTGGGAATTTCACTCTTGTAAAATGGTTGCCCTAATTTTCTGTTATGGTCCCGAACCATTGACCTCGTGACTCAGCGAAGAGAGAAATCGTCTAGAGGTATTGGAGTGAAACCAGGAAGGCCTGATTTCTTTCGATGCCCTATGTCAGAAAGAAGGAGATAAAAGAAGGAGAAAATATCAGATTCGTGGAGGGGAACTTGCACCCTTGGGTTCGATTTCGGAGAACACCGATCCTAGGGTTCATTGAGGAGAATGCTGATCCAATTTTTGAGAGAGATAATACTTGCCTTCTTCATTTCTGATAGCCCTTTTAAAGGCTTACAACGCAAGGGAGTTCGAATGGAAAAGTTACAAAAGTGTCATCGCTGGCTATAACACTCCTAACAATATAAATAAAAAAGTAAAATTATAAATCCCCAAAGTACTTGAATGTGCATCCACCCACTGAGTTACTAACTCATACGAGTCGCCTCTGAATGACTCGTCCCGCTATCGAATCCACATCATCACTCCCCTTGGAGAAAGAGCTTGTCCTCAAGCTCAAAGGTAGGATAAACTTGCTGAAACACGTCCACATTCTCCCAAGTGGCCTCAGTTGCATCGGTGTTGGTCCACTGAATGAGGACTTCCCACCTGTTCTGGTTCTGTCTAGTACTCAAAATATTGGCTGGAGTGAGAAGCATGTGCTTGCCTTCAACCAGAGGTAAAAATGGAGCTGGAGGAGGTATTGTCCCCTTGAACGGCTTGAGAAGGGACAAATGAAAACATTGTGAAGCTTGAAATTGGTCGGAAGCTGCAACTTATAGGCCACCTGGCTGACTCACTGAAGAATAGTGAAGGGCTCAAAATGTTTAGGAGAGAACTTGTGTCGACGGCCAGCAAGGGAATTTTGACGGTAAGGCTGGAGACGGAGCCACACCACATCACCTGGATTATATTGAACATCCCGGTGTCCTTGGTCATAATATTCTTTCATGAGAGCCTGAGCTTTCTGAAGGCATTGGACAACATGTTGCAGCACTTGATCACGCTCCATAAGGGCCTGATCAACAACGTCAACTCTGGTGGAACCTGGAACATAAGAGAACAAACGAGGGGGTTACCGCCCGTAAAAGATCCGGAAGGGGGCATCTTGTAAGGTAGTGTGGAAAGACGTATTATAGCAATACTCCACCCAAGGAATCCATTCCACCCAACGTTTGGGACGGTCACCCACAAAACACCTTCAATACATTTCAACCGTGCGGTTAACCACTTTAGTTTGGCCATCAGATTGAGGGTGATAAGCCGATGAAAATTTGAGTTTAGTCCCACATATCCTGAAAAGGTCTAACCAGAATTGGCTTGTAAATGTAAGCACCTAACCAATACAACCCGAAAAGACTAGTCGATTAAGGTGTGGAAAGCCAAGTCTTAACACAGACCACAAACACTAACACCCACCCTACCAAATGCAAATGCAAAGTCCCCGCGCCAAATATGCGAATGCATGGGGATTCGAACGTGGGACGTGGGACAAACCTGCTTTGATACCATGTAAGCACCTAACCAATACAACCCGAAAAGACTAGTCGATTAAGGTGCGAAAAGCCAAGTCTTAACACATACCACAAACACTAACACCCACCCCGCCAAATGCAAATGCAAAGTCCCCGTGTCAAACATGCGAACGCGCGGGGATTCAAACGCCGGACGTGGAACAAACCTGCTCTGATACCATGTAAGTTATTCTGACCAAAACCATAATTACGAAACACACATAATGCAGATTTTACAGACAATTTAGTGCGACATGAAGGGGGTAATAAAACAAAACATGCACAACCAAAGATACGCAAATGCTCATAGGTTGGACGAACACCATACAACTGTTGAAAAGGTGAGATATGGCCAGAAACAAAAGAAGGAATATGATTAATCAAATAAGTGGCAGTATGAAGGGCTTCCCCCCAAAATTCAGAAGGGACAGAGGCATGGAGTAGTAAAGAGCGAGCGGTTTCAATAAGATGATGATATTTGCGTTCTGCAATACCATTCTGCTAAGGCATATAAGGACAAGACAACTGATGAATAGTGCCCTCAGACTTAAGAAAATCATTCAATAAAGATGACATATATTCACCACCCAAATCAGAGTGGAATTCATAGCCTTGACATTTTCGTTGCCTTTGGTGCATGCTCTTCGCTCTTTCTGAGTTCGTTAGGGCTTCGTTGGATTTCCGTTGGCAAAGAGGTTGGGGTTTCATTGGATTTCAGTGTTTGGGTCTCTGTCTAGAGAGATTTTCATGGGTTTGTGCCTTTGGTGCACGCTCTTGGCTTTGTCTGAGTTCGTTGGGGCTTCGTTGGATTTTCGTTGGCAGAGAGGTTGGGGTTTAGTCGGATTTTGGTGTTTGGGTTTCTGTCCAGAGAGGTTTTTGTGGGTTTTTTATTCCATTGGGGTTCTGTGGCAGAGAGATTGAAACTTCTTTGGATTTTCGTTGGCAGAGAGGTTAGAGCTTCGTTGGCTCTCGGACATTTTTTTTTTTTGGTCGGGTCGGGGCGACTTGCTGCAGGTATTCGATGGATTTGAAACCTCCAGCTAGGGCAAAGTTGCAGAGTTTGCCTTTTCGTAAAACGTTCTAGGACTCTGCTGCTTTCGGTTCAAGGTGTTGGATATTGCCATAATTTTCCATTTTTGGTTACCGTTGGCAAAGAGGTAGGGGGCTTCGGGCTTTGTTGCATTTCTGTTTGATTTTGTAGTTGCCATTTGGATATTTGATATTTGGTTATTACTTGGAGAATTAGCACTGTTGAATTACATTTGCAAAGTCATTTGACAATTATTTCTATGGATTCTATTTGTAACTCAAATGATTTGAAGGTTATTTCTGTCCGGTTACAGGGAGTAATTACTCTCTTTGGAAGTTTGTGTTGCGCAATTTTTTAGTTGGGAAAGACTTGTGGATTACATTGATGGAAATATTACTGCTCCAGGATCTACATCCACTGACTTCATTAAAGAAAATAAAAAGTGGTTGACTGATAATGCAAAAATCTTCACCTGGATCAGCAACACCGTTGATCAGTCTATCACCTTGCAACTTTTGAAGTATGAGATTGCAAAAGAAATATGGGACTATTTGGAAACTCTGTATGAACAGACAAACTTTGCAAAAAAGTATCAGATTAAGACAGAACTTCAATCCGCTAAGCAAGGTGATCTTACCATTCAAGAATTCTACTCTTTTATGACACCTCTTTTGGATCAATTATATATGATGGATCCACCTTCATTTCGGAAGCTACCTGAATATACCAGAGCATGTGATGATTGAAAGCTTACTGATTTTCTTATGGCTCTTCGCAGTGATTTTGAAATGATAAGAGGATCCATGATCCATAGAGATTCTCTACCCACCTTGTCTGCAGCTGTATGTGAGTTGTTGGCTGAGGAAACGCGGTTGAGGTCTTTGGGTGGGCTTTCTTCCAATAAGTCATCATCTCTTGATACAAGTACTTGTTTCTAGAACACACTCCATTGCTCATCAGTCATCAGGGAAGTCTAAAGGGATAGTTGCACAAGATGAATGTTCCTATTGTCATGGTAAAGGTCATTGGAAAAAATAGTGCCCCATATTGAACAACAACAATAAAAATCAAGGCCATTTCAAACCTACACAACATCATGCCTCTAGTTGTCAAAATCAAGGCCATTTCAAACCTACACAACATCATGCATCTAGTCGTCAACCTCAACATCGAGGTTTTCTTCCATCTGCTACCGTTGGATCTTTGGATTATTCAGATGCACCTTCTACCCATGCTCCTATTAGCAGTGATTCTACGCCTGATCCATCATCAGTAGCAGCCAAGATCGCACGCATTCTTGGAAAGTCGTCTGCTCCTAGCACTCAATTTGCATCTCATGCAGGTATGTCTTGTTTGGTTGGCTCCAATGACATTCATAAATGGATCTTACATTTTGGGGCCACACACCATATGACACCCCATTTGTCTCTTTTACATGATTGTGCTCAACCTCCTAAACCAGTTAACATCCAAGCTGCTAATGGCTCTCCCATGCCATTAGCCTCGGTTGGAACTATCACTCACCCTACTTGGTCTTTGTCTGATGTTTTCCATGTTCCCCATTTAGCTGTTAACCTTCTTTCAATCGGCAAACATACTGATTTAGGTCTTATTATTACATTTGCTTCTGATCATTGTCTTATAATTCAAATCCGGGAGGCAAATTGGGATAGGCCATAGAGAAGGTGGTCTTTACTTGCTTGATGACTTGAATTTGCAAGTACCTTTGCAGGCGTCTAGTCTTTCAGTTCAATCCTTGTTGCATGATTTACTTTCTATAAATAATCCTTTTTACTTATGGCATTCTCGTTTGGGACATGTTTCCGCTTCTCGTTTACAGTTTATGATCACAAATAATATGTTAGATTCTACTATTAAATTTTCCACTCTTGGTGATTGTGTTGGTTGTAATCTTGGCAAGCTATGTCATCTACCTTTTACAATAAGCCATTCTGTTACTTCTTCTCCTTTTGATCTTGTTCAATTTGATATTTGGCGACCTGTACCTGTATCCACTAAAGGTGGGACCCGCTATTATGCATTGATTGTCGATGATTTTACTCGTTTCTCTTGGATATTTCTTATGCTTCAAATATCAGACTTTTATTCTATTTATGTTCAATTTGGTGCTACGGTGAGAACCCATTTTTCCACTCACATTAAATTTTTTCGCTTTGATTCGGGTGGTGAATATATGTCATCATTATTGAATGATTTTCTTAAGTCTGAGGGTACTATTCATCGGTTGTCTTGTCCTTATACGCCTCAACAGCATGGTGTTGCGGAACGCAAACATCGTCATCTTATTGAAACCGCTCGCTCTTTACTACTCCATGCTTTTGTCCCTTCTGAATTTTGGGGGGAAGCCCTTCATACTGCCACTTATTTGATTAATCGTATTCCTTCTTTTGTTTCTGGCTGTATCTTGCCTTTTGAACGGTTGTATGGTGTTCGTCCTACCTATGAGCATTTACGTGTCTTTGGTTGTGCATGTTTTGTTTTATTACCCCCTTCATGTCGCACTAAATTGTTCTGCAAAATCTGCATTATGTGTGTTTCTTGGTTATGGTTTTGGTCAAAAGGGCTATCGATGTTATCATCCTGAGTCTGGTAGACTTTTTGTTTCTCGAAATATTATATTTTTGGAACAGTTCTGTTACTTTCGCATTCCCTTGTCTACTCATGTTTTGCATGATACAGAATTGTTACACATTGATCCTTTTGTGTCTGATGAGCGTCATGATGACAAATTAATCATTCACCATTCGTCCACTGATTCACGACTACTTCCTGAGTGTTCTTCTCATTTGCCTATTGTCTCCTCTCATATGCCTTTGCAACAGTCACCTGCAGACACTGACTTACCTTCTCCTATGGCGCCTCTCCCTCTCGACTCTCTGGACTCTAGTGATCCGCATCTTGCCACCCCTTTCATTTCCACTCGTGTTTGTCGCCCCCCTCAGAGGTATAGTCCATCTTCATATTTGCTCTCTTCCACCTATTTGACCTTTTTGTCTAAGATTCATTCTTTTGTTGAGCCTAAGTCATACGAGGAAGCTACATCTGATGCAAATTGGTGACAAGCCATTAATGATGAGCTTACCGCCCTGCACCAAACTGGTACTTGGGAGTTACTTCCACTTCTTCCAGGTAAACATGCTATTGGTTGTTAATGGATTTTCAAAGTAAAAACTCAGTCTGATGGTACACTTGAGTGATACAAAGTTCGGTTAGTTGCTAAAGGATTCTCACAAATTGAAGGCCTTGATTATGATGAGACTTTTGCTCCTGCAACTCAAATGAAGAAAATTCGCACCTTGATTTCTATTGCTGTTGTTCAAAAATGGCATCTTCATCAAATGGATGTTAAGAATGCCTTTTTAAATGGTGATTTGGCCGAGGAGGTATATATGCGGCCACCACCACGGCTTTCTCATACTTTTGGTCATGTTTGTCGTCTTCGACGTGCTTTATATGGTCTCAAGAAAGCTCCTCGAGCTTGGTTTGAGAAGTTCAATTCCTCTTTGATTCGATTTGGATTTGTTGCTTCAAATTATGATTCTGCCATGTTCATTCACAAAATTGTTGTGGGGCATATTATGGTTCTTCTTTATGTTGATGATATGATTGTGACTGGTGATGATGATAATGGGATTGTAAACCTTAAACTACACTTTCATTCTATGTTTGAAATGAAGGATCTTGGGTACTTACGGTATTTTTTGGGTATTGAAGTTGCCTATTCTCCTAAAGGTTATATTTTGTCTCAATCGAAATACCCCTCTGATGTGATCAGTCGAGCAGGATTTACAGATGATAGGATTATGGACTCTCCTATTGAACTCCATCATTGCCTTAGCCCTACAGATGGTGAATTGTTATATGATGCTTACATGGTATCAGAGCAGGTTTGTCCCACGTCCCGCGTTCACATGTTTGACACGGGGACTTTGCATTTGCATTTGGCGGGGTGGGTGTTAGTGTTTGCAGTTTGTGTTAAGACTTGGCTTTCTGCACCTTAATCGACTAGTCTTTTCGGGTTGTATTGGTTAGGTGCTTATAGTAAAGACGACATCCTTATCACTCACAATGGACTCCAAAATGCCATGGAGGCGAACAATATTGGAGAAGAATACTTGCGCCACGCTAGAAGCTGTATAAGGGTGATACAATGGGATAAAATGGCCATATTTGGAAAATTTGTCAACCACCACAAGCAAGAGTGACTTTGCCGAAGCCTTAGGGAGGCCCTCAATGAAATCCATAGAAATGTCAGACCAAACCTGTGTGGGAAGATCGAGTGGTTGGAGAACACCCGCTGGGCTTAAATGTTCGGCCTTGTTCCTTTGACAAACTTGACAAGCAGCCACATAATCTGCAATTGCTGATTTCATACCCTCCCAATAAAAATCATCTTGAATCCAATGTAACGTTTTGTGAAGGCCTTCATGAGTGTTGTCATGATAAGTTGATAAGACTACTGTAACCAAGGGAGAAGAAGAGGATAAGTAGATGCACCGATCATATAAAATGAGTTTGTCTTGAAGGGACCATTTGGAAGGTTTTTTTCCATCAACAATTTGTTGATACAATTCCTGGAGTGTTGGGTGTTAGAGTGGTTCCATCCACTCTTGTAGGCGGTAGCTTTTCGTACCTAACAAATGGGTTTGTTGGGTGTATTGGCTAGCCGCTGTCATGGTATCAAAGCTGGGCATGCCATGTCCCACATTCGAATCCCGTGAGAGGCGGTCAAGAATGGGCGGGGTGGGTGTCAGAGTGGTTCCGTCCACTCTTGTAGGTGGTAGCTTTCCGCACCTAACAGATCGGTCTTTTGGGTGTATTGGCTAGCCGCTGTTATGGTATCAAAGCTGGGCACGCCACGTCCAGTATTCGAATCCCGTGAAAGGCGGTCAAGAATGGGCGGGGTGGGTGTCAGAGTGGTTCCGTCCACTCTTGTAGGTGGTAGCTTTCGACACCTAACAGATCGGTCTGTTGGGTTGTCTTGGCTAGCTGTTGTCACTGGGGTGTGCTGGATTTCCTCTTTGATTGAGTCAAGCAAGAGAGGTTTGGGATGACTGATGGCACAAATTTTTTGTGGTTCTTCTGAACGTCTTGAGAGAGCATCAATCGCTTTTTTCAAGGTACCCACCTTATGTTCCACTGTAAAGTCAAAATCCATTAATTTGCTAATCCAATGAGTTCTCGTTCATAGGCTGGCAATTTGTGATGGTGGTCTGCTAGTTGACAGCTGAAATAGGCAATAGGGTGTTGGGATTGTTGAAGCACCGCCCCAATACCTCCTCTTGAAGTGTCACATTCAACCACAAATATGACCTCGGTCCGAGTAGGCTTGTCAAAGGAGTAGCTAATGGACCATAATTCTGATTGAACTTTCGATAATAGCCAGGTAAACCCAAAAATCCCCTTAGTGCTGAAATGTGGGCTGGTTGGGGCCAATGTGTGATGACTTGAATTTTTTCCAGGTCTACGGTCACCCCTATTGTTGTTATGACGTGACCCAGATAGGCCACCTGAGGTCTTCCAAAAGAACACTTGGAACATTTCAAGTAAAGATGGTTTGCTCAAAAAATTTGAAAGACAAGGCATAAGTGCTGGTCCCAAGACTTGCCGAAGATTAAAATATCATCAAAGAAGACTAAAATGAACTTTCGAAGATAGTCACTAAATATCTCATTCATCAAGGCCTGAAAAGTGGAAGGCGCATTGGAGAGACCAAAGGGCATCACTACAAACTCAAAGTGGCTATGGTGGGTGCAAAATGATGTCTTTTCAATATCCGACAGATACATCTTTACTTGATGATAACTCGACCGCAAATCCAATTTAGTGAAAAATTGAGCACCATGTAATTCATCTAGTAACTCCTCCACTACAGATATGGGAAACTTGTCTTTGATCGTCTTGACATTCAATTCTTTGTAGTCCACTCAAAATCTCCAAGTGCTATCATGTTTTTTCACAAGCAGAACTGAAGAGGAGAAAGGGAACCTACTCGGTTGGATGAGGCCTTGTTCGAGCATTGACGTTCAATTTCATCCTTTTTTAGGTGTGGATACTTATAAGGACAAACAACCACCACTTCTGACCCAGCCTTCAAACAGATCCGATGGTCACAATGTCTCGAGGTCTTGAAATAGGTTTGTAAATTCATCCAACAGTTTGTCTAAAGTGCTGTCCGAAGTGTCCTGTTGGTGGAGTAAGTGTAGCTATGCTGGAAAGTCAGCCTTACGACCTTGTAATCTAACCTGGTGCCCTCCAAACTTGAAGCTCATAGTCAAAGCTGCAAAATCCCATATGATGGGGCCCAAGGTTTGCAACCATTTGATTCCATAAACCATGTCATAACCCGCTAATGGAATGATAAAAAATTATGCAGAAAAAGGGGAGTCATCAATAGAAAATATTATCGCCTTGCTGACCCCATAGCTAGGAACCTTTTCCCCATTTCCAACAGAAACCGAATCTAAGTGGTCAAGGTTGAATATGAAGGTGTAAATGCTGGGCTGCTGTGAAACTCAAAAAATTATGAGTACTCCCTGAATCCACAAAGCTTAATAAGGGCTGATCTTGGACTAACGTACACACTTGCATCGTCTTGGTTCACTGCAGTCCTATGATTGCATTCAACGAAATAGCTGGTTCTTCAACCTTAGCCTGTTCCACTTCTAGTCCCTCATCTTCCTCATTCTCAACTTCCAACCAAAATAATTTTTTACATTGATGGCCGAAAGTGTACTGCTCACAATTGTAACATAATCCTTTAGCTCTTGGTCTTCCATCTCTGTCCTATTCAACTTTCAGATGAATGCCGGAGTGGGAGTACTGGCCTTAGCCGCTGTAGGATTACCAGCAGCAACACTACCTCTCCACGGTTGGGTTGTTGTGGCCAACCCAGAATTAATTTTCCCCCCTTGCCAATTTGACCTACGTGCTTGAATCTTTTGCTTGGCTGCCAATGCTCTGGCCAAATTCATGGCTCTTACTAGGTCCGGAGGGGTGAGGAGTTCCACTTCTAATCGGAGTGACTTAGTCAAACCTGCTATAAACAGACTAACATGCTAGTCAACCCTAACAACCTTACTTGCCCAGGCCAATTTTTCTTGGAAGTATTTTTGGTATTGCTCCACACTTCCTATTTGTCTTAACAACGCTAAATCCCCAAATGGGTTGCTCTGAGCAGGTGGTCCAAACCGAATGGTGCACAAATACTTCAATTCTTCCGAATTTAGCCTCGAGTTCTCCAATTCTAGTTGATGGCCCCGTAGCTGCGCTTCATTGAGCATGTGGAAGGCGGCTAAACCCACATTGTCTATTTCAGTTGTTCTTTGGTTGATTTTTTTTTTTCACATCTATAAAGCCATATTAGAGGGTCTTCAGACCCATTGAAAATAGGGAAGTCCAGTTTAGTGTACTTGGAACCGCCCCTCTGCCTGGACTGAAACTCCCACCATGTGCTGGATGCTCTGTGCGTCCAGCAGACTGATCGCCATGTCTGTTTGAAGGGCCTCTTACCCCTTCCCTTGGGGGTGGATTTCTTCTCGAAAATAAATCATACATGCGATTAGTTATTGCTTCTAATTGTTGGTTTACCTCTTGTGTGACTCGACAGTCTAACAACGCTGCCAATCGCCCATCACTTTCATCTCGCCTCGCGTTGATCATCTCACTGAGCTTTGCTATCAATTCCTCATTGCTGGACGACTCCCCCATGCTTACCTGCTCTGATACCAAGTTGTTATGGTCCCGGACCATTGACCTCATGACTCGGCAAAAAGAGAAATCGTCTAAAGGTGCTCGAGTGAAACCAGGAAGGCCTGATTTCCTTGGACGCCCTATGTTGGTGAGAAGGAGATAAAAGAAGGAGAAAATATCAGAATCGTGGAGGGGAATCTACACCATTGGGTTTGATTTTGGAAAACATCGATCCTAGGGTTCATTGAGGAGAACGCCAATTCAATTTCTGAGAGAAATAATACTTGTCTTCTTCATTTCTGATAGCCCTTTTAAAGGCTTACAACGCAAGGGAGTTCGAATGGAAAAATTACAAAAGTGCCATCGCTGGCTATAACACTCCTAACCATATAAATAACAAAGTAAAATTATAAATCCCCAAAGTACTTGAATGTGCATCCACCCACTGAGTTACTAACTCATACGCGTTTCCTCTGAATGACTCGTCCTGCTATCGAATCCACAACATTTTCTCTTTATAATTGAGGGGTGCCGCTATTAGGGTTTTATCATCTTATGTCGAGGAGCATATCGAGTTGTATCCCAAAAGGTTAGAGAGAAACACTTGTAAGTGTGCGATTTCTCTTGTAAAGTATTTCATCTTCATAGTGGATTACTGCAGCGGCGGAAGACAGGACATAGTCTCACCTTGAGGTGAACCTGTATAAACCTTGTTGAGCGTTTTTCATGTTTGTTTTTTCCTTTCTTCCGCATTTATTATTATTGTTCTCGTTAGTTTGGAATTAGGGCGTCTAATTCCTAACATTCATCACCTTCTCTTCTTCTTCTCTTCTTCTCTTCTCCTCATCACCTTCTTTCTTCTTTCCTTCATTATCTCAAAGCTGAAGGCTTAAACATTATGGAGTCCTGAAAAAAATGGTATGATTGAAAGAAAAAATAAACACCTATTGGTAGTTGCCCATGTTTTTCTTTTATCAATGAAAGTTCGTCAATTTAATGGCTTTATGTTGTCATTATTGCTCGTTGTCTTATCAACATAATGCCTTCTAGTGTCCTTAAGCACTGGATTTTGTATTTACAATAAAATTTTGATAATAATTCTTTTCCACTACCTCCTCCTCTATTTGGGTGAGTATATTTTGCTCATAGTGTATCCCCTGGCAAATATTACTTTGATGCTCGAGTACTAAAATATATTTTTATGGGTTATTCACCAACATAGAAATGATACATATGTTGTCACCCTGGTCTAGAAGGAATCTTCAACTCCATAGATGTTACTTCTTTGCAATTTTTTTTTATTCTGGAGCCTTCTCTATAGGCTTTTCATCATCTATATGTATGTCTAAACCTATTTTGCCATTGGATTTCTCGGTAGACGTACAAGCATGTGACTACCTTCTAATAGTTATGCTCCATTGGCTCACCAAACACCTGGGCCATCTGAGGACAACCCTGATGAAAGTATCTCTCCTTCTTAAAAAACCCATTAGTTAAACCCTCTACTTCTTATTTCTAATTTTGTGTCCATTCATTGTTTGTCTTCTAATTGTTGCACGTTTTCTTGTAGCCTTATCTATTGTGTCAATTCTCTGTAATTATCAAGTGGCCCCACAACATTAGGGATGAAGAGCTACCATGGAAGAGAAGATGGATACTATATATGAGAATAATACTTGGGATTTGAAATATTTGCCTCCAACAAAGAAACCAATTAAACACAACCTGAAGGAGATTGTTGCTAGGTTGAAAGATAGGTTGGTTGCAAAGAATACTTAGTTATATGGTATTGACTCTGAAGAAACCTTCTCCCCTATTTCCTAAACTTAATTTGGTACAAGTTCTTATGTTCCTTACGACTAATTTTAAGTGGTCCCTTCACCAAATTGATGTGAAAGATGATATTATTTAGGAGATCTTCATGAAGAGGTTTATATATTGCAACCACCTGGTTTTGTGGTTGAGGGGGGAGTAGGAGTGTAAGCTCAAAAAAATTATCTATGGGCTGAATGAGTGTCCTCGGGCTTGAATTAGAAGTTAGCTATATGGTCATTAGGTTTGGTTTTAAAAGATGTATTGTGAATCACTCGAATTTTTTAAAGATACTAATAAGGGAGTTGTTCTAATAACAATATATGTAGATGATTTTATCTTGACAGGTAGTGATAAGGAGGGCATTCAACATCTGAAACAAGGCTTCTGCAAACACTTTCAAACTAATGATCTTGTACTATTGAATTATTTCCTTGGGGTTGAGGTAGTGTTCCAATCTAGTAATGGGTTTGTTTTGTCCCAATGAGCATATGTTCTAGATCTATTGTAGGGTATACTTGGTTGTTGTTGATGATAGACATAGACTCCTATGCATGTGAAACAAAATTAGGTGAAAGTACTATCTAGGACTACGATGTTGATGTTGGAAAGTTTCAAAGGCTGGTTGGTAAGTTGCTTTATCTCATAGTGACTTGACCTAACATCTCTTTCCATGTTAGTGTTAGTAGTCCATGTATGCACAAGCGAAAACTCCTTCATTGGCACGCTTTGGAAATGATCCTTCTCTACTGAAATAAATCTCCATCATAGGGGCTGGTGTATAAATTGCATGGCCATGCGAATATTTAAGAATTATGCTAATGCATAATGGACATGTTTTGTTGATGGTTGGAAGTCTACCTCTAGTTATTGTACTATGGTTGGTGGCAATCTTGTTACTTGGAGAAATGAAAAACAAAGTGTTGTCGTTGATTGAAGTGTTGAGGAAAATTATCATGCTATTGCTTATGTAGTAAATGAGATGTGTGGATGAAGTCTTTATTGTCTAAGCTTGGGTTTCCTATGATTGGACTGATGCCGTTACTTTGTGACAATCGTGTTGCTATCTACATTGTTGTAAGTCTAGTCTTTCATGAGCGTACTAAACATATAGAGATTGATTTGCACTTTGTTTTGTAAATTCAATAAGAAGTAGAGTGCTGATATTTTTACTAAAGCTGGTGCTACAAACACTCTTCTTGATGCTTCTTCCACATTGGGTGTCATTGTTGTTTATGTACTTGCTTGGGGGAGAGTATTAGAGAACAAGGTGTAACAGGTAGTTAGTTTTTCCTTTTTTTTTTTCATTATTCTTGCTATTTCTTCCCTTTGTCAAGGGCTTTTTGGTACTTGAAAAACTTTATTACATTATAAATAGCAACAAAGGGGAGGGCACTTAACTTTTTCAGCGGTCCGTCCCCATGTTCTCTCTCTCTCGCTCTCTCTTATATTGGTTTCTCTTTCCTCACTTGCTTCTTCTTTTCCTCTACCTTCTTACTTCCCATCTTCTTGAGATGCACTGTGGAAGGTGACTTGGCAAAAAAACTTGTAGCAGGAATTCATTTTTCAGTGAAAAAGAATTTTACCAAAAATTATTATCTTTAACATTGACAATTTGTTTACTAAAAATGGTTAATCCTATATTTTGCTTCATTTTTCAATGGAAGTTCATTTAATTGAAAAAATTATGGTCTGAATATCTTTTTTCTTGTAGTGCTAGAATGTAACATATAATAACTAATCTTGTGCTACTTTAGTAACTATTACAATTGCTTTGTAAGTCCAATAGCAACATAGAAAAATTACTATAACACTTGTACTCGAAATAACAACAACTAATATTAAGTTGCTCAATACGCCTTTTTTTTTGTTAATCCCTTTATTTCATAGGGAAGTACTCATGTTAAGAAAGTAATAAGTATTTTTCCCAACCGTTGCTAGGATAAGAATGCACCTATATTAAGGGTATAGTCCTCGCATTGTAGTGATAGATTTTAAGAGTTTGTATTCTTTCAACATCAATAGTTGCTAAAGCATTTTTATGATGGGATTAAAAAATGATCAAAGCTTAAGTAATTAACCAGAACTTGATAGATATATTATAACCACAACATGCATACCGAATAAAATCTTAACATATTTGCGTTGTTTCATTTGGATTAGCGGATCCAAACTCTTCTACAACATGTTTTGATAGAACAAGCCTAATGGCTAATGGTATTAGAATTGGATTTGTGAATACAAAAGACGAATCGGTTATTGTAAGCAAGAGATTAGTCAAAAATGACAAAGATTAAAGAATTCTTCCCATATTAACTAATCAAAATATCCTTTTGCATGGATATTTTGATTAGTTAATTAGATTAAAGGCTAACTTGATAAACATTAGAGAAATTCTCGATCTTCTTTGTCTAATCTCTCCTCAAATACCCCTAACGACTTAATTGAATGAACTATATAATGCTCGTAAACTTCATTATTGACTAACCCCCCTAAGTTGTGAATCAAACACGAAATGTTGAATTTTTTCTTTTTAAGGACATCAGTGAATCGGAGACGTGCAGCAAACCGTGGTGAGGTCAATCCTGTAAAATGAGGTTGCAGCGAGGGAGAAAGTCCGGAACAGCCCATCGAGACGGTTATAAGAGGATTACGTTGGTTTTCGGTTGCTGGCTCCTTTCCTGGTAGATGGGACTATTTTTGGGCCAGACTTGACGGGACAGTGGCGAGAGGCGAAGCGGAGGCCCCGATTCTCTCTCCGTCGCTCCAGTCAAAAGACGTAATAGGGACCAAACACCTCCTTTTTCGGATTAGCGATGAAAATTTTCGTAAAAATATACTTCATTTTTTATTATGATTAGATTTTCAAAATTAAGTGTTATGATCTGATTCTGATCTCATTTTGTAGATTGTGATCCTTGTTTCTGTGGATTATATTTTTTCTGAGTCGACCTGGAATATTTATCCTCATGGATTGCATCCCGAGGAGGAGAGATCGTCTCCTTCTCTTCCTTGTTGTAGCTATGTTTTGCGTTGTCCTGCAATGATTACGTAGAGGATTCGATTGAGAACAAATATGAGGCGCTTTTGATTTTCTCAATCTCTCATTACTTTTGTGTTTCTTTCTTCCTGGATCTGCTCTTTGGAGCTTCCGCTTTCTGTTTTGCTTAATCAAGTAACGAAAATCCGTCTATTCGCTAGTCATTTCTGTTCGATCACGAACAGAAAATTCTTCCTCATTTTGATCATGTCCGTATGCGAAGGAAACATCGTTGATTTCTTGAATTATTTATGCGGAGCCGAGTCTCAGGAAGATCGATAAACAAGTTTTTCGAGAAACATCATTGCTGGAAGGAAGATACGAGGCAAGTTTCGCTGCCTTATTATGTTCAATAGGTAGTGTTTGTGAAATGATAATCGGAGACCACTCTTGGATTCACCATTCAATGGCTTTTTTTTTTCCCTTTTAAAGTTCAAAATTATGCTGCTTATTGTTTGCCAGATTATTTGCTTACTTTGAAGAATTAATTAGTTTCTAAACTTTTTCCATATTTATTTTCTGATATTCGAGGCAGGTTTTGAGCTGGCCTTTGTTCGAGAAATTAAGTAGTGGCTTTGTGCTGGGGGATTCCATTGGGCGGAAGAAACGGATACGGCAGCCAACAGAAAAAGCAGTGTCCTCTTTCACTTTCCGGCTTTTAAGATTTCAAATCCTGAGTATTCTTTTGCGAAGATTCAAAAGAAAAAACCTCTGGTTAACAGAATTCAGATTTGTCTTCGAGAGGTGGCATTTAGCGCAGAATGGTGCAGAACGGCGAGGATGCGCTGTCGTCGCCGAGGGACCGGGTCAAGTTCCTCTGCAGCTACGGCGGGAAGATCCTTCCCCGGCCATCGGACGGTCTGCTCAAGTACGTTGGCGGGGAGACTCGCGTCGTCGCTGTCCCTTGCAACATCACTTTCTCAGGCAAGGTTTCAAACACACTTCTCTCACAACTCAAACGCTCAGTAGAGTTACATATATTATTTTTGGAGAAAAAAGTATTTCATAATTCATATATAATCTTCAAATGTGTGATAGGGACAACAAGGCTGATTGATCTATACGAAAAAAGTCATTTGGTGCATGATCGGACGGCTGAGACAGCCATTGATCATGATTGAATGGCTGAGACAGCGTGTTTCTAATGTTTAACACCAAATGATATTTTGTATTGGATCATCCCTCTAGGGAGAAAAAGGATGATTAAATTTTAAAGAAATCGTAGAATCTTTTAAATTTTACAACCAATTGTGTCTTCACAAACAGAAACCAAATTATTTGGATGAAGTTTTTATTGAAATGTACATGTTTCATTTAGCAATAAAGGAAATAAATGAATAATAAATTAGCTGAGCAGCTACTGATCAATGGGTGGGGATTAGCTGTTGATTGGTGTATGCTTTGAGGGTGCTTTAACTGTGGTAATTGTGATGTAGGCAAGAACCTGGCCGAGCTTGAAATTCATGTTTTTTGCTGCATTTTTATGGCTGAAGTGTTTATCCCGGGGGTATTAAAGGATTTTGGATCCTGCAAATTAAGAATGGCACCCTAAAGTTTTCGACGTTTTTCCTGCTTCCAGAGCTAATGCAGAAGCTAACAAGCCTGTTCGAGGTGGACGTGGTCCTGAAATACCAACTGATGCCGGAGGATCTCGACGCCCTCATCACCGTCACCTGCGACGAGGATCTCAACCACATGATCGACGAGTACAACCGCCAAAACACCAAGTCCCTCACAAACGGAGCCTCCCCCCGCCTCCGCGCCTTCCTTTTCTCCGCCAGCGCCGTCTTCTCCGCCCCGTCTCCACTGCCGCCCTCCCTCCTGGAACCCAATCCACTGGAGCAGCGCTACGTCGACGCCATCAACGGCGTCGTCCGAACATCCAGCCCGATGTTCACCATCTCCTCCTCTGGCTCCTCTCCCATGTCTATCAGCGAGACCAGCCTCTCCCACTCCAACGGCTTCCGGGAATCCTCCGAGCATTTGAATCGGCTGCGCAGCAGCGGGGGCGGGATGCCCAGGGTCCACAGCTCCCCCAGCTTGCTCAATCTGGGGAACCATCAGAACCATCTCCATCATCACCACCCCCACCATCAGAGGCTCGCGAGGCTGGCTCCGGCGCCGTTGATGACCGGAACCTTCATGGCTCCGCAGCAGTCTTCTCAGAATATGTATTACAGGCAGAACTGGGCGCACCAGGATGGCGGTGGCGAGGATGGACGAATCCATTGCAGCGGCGGAGGGATGGAACGAATGCCCCACCATCTGTATAGCCCCAAATGACCCGAATCTCCAGGAAATATACGCCCAGTAATTAGTAGGGTATATGATGACTACAGGAGGATTTACAGTTTTGTTGTATCTGGTGCATGCAGCATGCTGTTGGTTTAGGAAGGGATTCGAGAGAAGGTCGATCACTGCTTCAATGATGAAACTAAATATATAGACACTATTTCCTTTGATAAGAAAAGAAAAAGAAAAGGTTTGCCACGAATGCTTAAAATTTTCTTAATAGGATAAGGACTTAGGAACTAGGATGACTAGGCTCTAGGCTATAATTAATTATTTTTGTCACAACCGATATGAAATACTACAATACAAATTACAATGTAGATAACACAAACTAATGCATAAAAAAAGAAATGTTCCACATTAAATTAGGCATAGAGAGAATCATTTATTATAAATGCATTAAATCATTTGTTTAATATAAATTAAAATATATTAAAAATTAATTCATTAAATAAGATTATAAACAATATTTTAAGGAAAAAACTTGCACTAAGTCTAACTCCATTTGAGACTCAACCTAGGAATTAGGAACTGGCCTAGATTGGACCCCCAAACTATCCAATTCTTTAAATGTTGGCCAGGTGGGGCTTCTCAAGAGGGTGGTGATTTGAGATATTTAAATTAAAAACTACTTGTGTGTGTGATTAAAAATTCACCCATAAAAATAATTGAAAGTGAACAACAACATGCACACTCTACACGGACAAATATTTTTTTTGTTATTGATGTTCTCCTAGTGGTAGTTACCACCCAAAAACCCTTACTTGGGAAAATTCTACTTCTAAGTTCTAATAGCTAGAAAATTACTAAAGAGATCCCGACTATCTTTGGCCATGTGTAGCCCAATACACAATTTTACACAAGCTAATCTCCCTAAGAGATTGCTATTAGATTCTAGCTCTAGCTAGGCCTTTCTATCTAGATTAAAAGGTTCCAGATGAACCTTTCACAAATACATAAAAGAAAAGAAAAAATCACACCCTTGGAGAGATGTTTCTCCACGAGAGATTCAAACTGCCTCCTCCTTTGTAGCACGTTGTGAAATGATCAAGGAACTTGTACTATGATGAATGCAAGGATGATTGAAAGAGAATAAAGGTCTTCCATGTGTATGGTTCTCTTTCTTTGTCTCTAAAACACTTTTGATAGAAATTTATATGATAAAGGATTTTGGCTCAAATATATGCCAATAAAAGCTCATTCACTCCTTACGCTTTGGTGGGGATATTTATACCTTTCACAACTCAAACTAGCCATTATTTACCTGTTTGTAAAAATTAGTATTTTGATTGATTGATCAATGTTAAGTAATTGATTGATCAATTGATCATAACGACTACTTTTCAGTCATACAATCACTTATTGATTGATGATCTGATCAATCAATATATTACCATTAGTCCAAAAAAGTCAAATTGATCGATCATGATCAATAGATAATCGATCAATCGAGATTCCCTCTGGCTTTGCAACACAAGTATTATCATTTAGTGTATTTTCGAGATTCCCTCTGGCTTTGCAATACAAGTATGATCAATCAGTGTATTTTCCTATGATGAATCATGCTTTATATCCCGAAACTAAGGCACTATTCTCTATAGTCTCATGAGTTGCTCTTTTAGTTGCAATTTTGCCTTGAAAGTCACCAATAATTTGTTCTAGAGGATGACTAGCCATGAACTTGTAGTTCCTTGTCTCCACTGGTTATTTGGTTCTCTTCAAGATTTTGGTCTTGAGGTTGAGATCC